>NC_092105.1:18670169-18827669 GCF_045679555.1 Salvelinus alpinus | reverse complement strand
TGAGCCTTAAACCAGGCTGAATAGAGGGGATTCACTGTGCTTATCCACCATCTAATCCTCTCTATGACTGGCACAGACAATGAACACACACATAGGGGCACAGAGGGGTGACACACACATACCTGACACTCTCGAGGATTAAGGGCAGAGGTGCATTACCTTGGGACTAGTTCACCCAGGAATATCTAAGAAAACACGTACTCGCACACACATACTCGCACACACACACATAATTCCCCCAAATGTAGGTATTTTTACAATGGGGGAATCAAATGTCAGGCACAAGGGGATTTCCCAGGGTGCATTGCTTTGTTGGTGGCGAGTCAGGGTCAGCTGTCCTGTTTGGGGAGGGCAATCCACTAGACCATGTCCAGGATAGCCCAGTTGACCAGGCTTAGACACACGGCTGGGAATGAGACCAGACCCAGAATCATATCATCAACAAAGGAATCAAAGACAATCCCATCATATACTTAGAGGATTATCAAAATGAATGATCATCAAACACAGGAATTCCGGGCTGATCCAAACCTATTTAATCAATCATATGCTGTGTATGAGACGTGTGTACTGTAATTCATACTGAAATAAATGACAGACAGAAATAAATAAATTAATTCACTACTGTCTGAGTAGGTATAGTTCCGGAATGACTTAAAAACCTAATCCACGTTTGCAAACAAACAAGCACACACTCTGGTACAGACACACGTGGTGGAGCAGTGAGATAAACAGCAGTTAGTGCTGCTTCCTGCGCATTGGCATTCTGTTCACCCTCCCTTGGGAAAACTCGGGAACGCCGTGATCCAAACAGGATGGCAAATTAGGAATCATCTTCAATTCCCACCACTTTCCCAATCCCTCCACCCCACACACATGTGTTTCATACAGGAATCTGTCAATCTGTCCATACTTCCTCCTCTTCCTACCACTCCTCTTCCTCCTCCTCCTCCTGAGACTGATGACTGAACATGGCCGCCGATGGAAAGAAGATTTAGTAGCTGTTATTGAGACTTTTTTCATAGTGGCTAATCAGATATGAAGAGCAGGGAGCCAGACTGACCTAATAGCCTGATTGAAGAGCTAATATAATTTTTTCAACACATTTGGTCAAATACCAACACACTGACACAGGTCAAATACCAACACACTGATACAGGTCAAATACCAACACACTGATACAGGTCAAATACCAACACACTGATACAGGTCAAATACCAACACACTGACACAGGTCAAATACCAACACACTGATACAGGTCAAATACCAACACACTGACACAGGTCAAATACAAACACACTGACACAGGTCAAATACCAACACACTGACACAGGTCAAATACCAACACACTGACACAGGTCAAATACCAACACACTGATACAGGGCAGGTCAAATATCAACACACTGATACAGGTCAAATACCAACACACTGACACAGGTCAAATACCAACACACTGACACAGGTCAAATACCAACACACTGATACAGGTCAAATACCAACATACTGACACAGGTCAAATACCAACATACTGACACAGGTCAAATACCAACATACTGATACAGGTCAAATACCAACACACTGACACAGGTCAAATACCAACATACTGATACAGGTCAAATACCAACACACTGATACAGGTCAAATACCAACATACTGATACAGGTCAGGTCAAATACCATCATACTGATACAGGTCAGGTCAAATACCATCATACTGATACAGGTCAAATACCAACATACTGACACAGGTCAGGTCAAATACCATCATACTGATACAGGTCAAATACCAACATACTGACACAGGTCAGGTCAAATACCAACATACTGATACAGGTCAAATACCAACATACTGATACAGGTCAGGTCAAATACCATCATACTGATACAGGTCAAATACCATCATACTGATACAGGTCAGGTCAAATACCAACATACGGGTACAGGTCAGGTCAAATAACAACACACTGACACAGGGCAGGTCAAATACCAACACACTGGTACAGGTCAGGTCAAATACCAACACACTGGTACAGGTCAGGTCAAATACCAACATACTGGTACAGGGTAGGTCAAATACCAACACACTGACACAGGTCAAATACCAACACACTGATACAGGGCAGGTCAAATATCAACACACTGATACAGGGCAGGTCAAATGCCAACACACTGACACAGGTCAAATACCAACACACTGATACAGGTCAAATACCAACACACTGACACAGGTCAAATACCAACACACTGACACAGGTCAAATACCAACACACTGATACAGGTCAAATACCAACATACTGACACAGGTCAAATACCAACACACTGATACAGGTCAAATACCAACACACTGATACAGGTCAAATACCAACACACTGACACAGGTCAAATACAAACACACTGACACAGGTCAAATACCAACACACTGACACAGGTCAAATACCAACACACTGACACAGGTCAAATACCAACACACTGATACAGGGCAGGTCAAATATCAACACACTGATACAGGGCAGGTCAAATGCCAACACACTGATACAGGTCAAATACCAACACACTGACACAGGTCAAATACCAACACACTGATACAGGTCAAATACCAACACACTGAAACAGGTCAAATACCAACACACTGACACAGGGCAGGTCAAATACAAACATCCTGATACAGGTCAAATACCAACATACTGATACAGGTCAAATACCAACACACTGACACAGGTCAAATACCAACATACTGATACAGGTCAAATACCAACACACTGATACAGGTCAACTACCAACACACTGACACAGGTCAAATACCAACACACTGACACAGGTCAAATACCAACACACTGATACAGGTCAAATACCAACACACTGACACAGGTCAAATACCAACACACTGATACAGGTCAAATACCAACACACTGACACAGGTCAAATACCAACACACTGATACAAGTCAAATACCAACACACTGACACAGGTC
This sequence comes from Salvelinus alpinus, assembly GCF_045679555.1. Classification (NCBI taxonomy): domain Eukaryota; kingdom Metazoa; phylum Chordata; class Actinopteri; order Salmoniformes; family Salmonidae; genus Salvelinus; species Salvelinus alpinus. The sequence continues at coordinate 18,824,697 of NC_092105.1, read as the reverse complement.
AAATACCAACACACTGATACAGGTCAAATACCAACACACTGATACAGGTCAAATACCAACACACTGACACAGGTCAAATACCAACATACTGATACAGGTCAAATACCAACACACTGAAACAGGGCAGCTCAAAAACCAACATACTGATACAGGTCAGGTCAAATACCATCATACTGATACAGGTCAGGTCAAATACCATCATACTGATACAGGTCAAATACCAACATACTGACACAGGTCAGGTCAAATACCATCATACTGATACAGGTCAAATACCAACATACTGACACAGGTCAGGTCAAATACCAACATACTGATACAGGTCAAATACCAACATACTGATACAGGTCAGGTCAAATACCATCATACTGATACAGGTCAAATACCATCATACTGATACAGGTCAGGTCAAATACCAACATACGGGTACAGGTCAGGTCAAATAACAACACACTGACACAGGGCAGGTCAAATACCAACACACTGGTACAGGTCAGGTCAAATACCAACACACTGGTACAGGTCAGGTCAAATACCAACATACTGGTACAGGGTAGGTCAAATACCAACACACTGACACAGGTCAAATACCAACACACTGATACAGGGCAGGTCAAATATCAACACACTGATACAGGGCAGGTCAAATGCCAACACACTGACACAGGTCAAATACCAACACACTGATACAGGTCAAATACCAACACACTGACACAGGTCAAATACCAACACACTGATACAGGTCAAATACCAACATACTGACACAGGTCAAATACCAACATACTGACACAGGTCAAATACCAACATACTGACACAGGTCAAATACCAACATACTGATACAGGTCAAATACCAACACACTGACACAGGTCAAATACCAACATACTGATACAGGTCAAATACCAACACACTGATACAGGTCAAATACCAACACACTGACACAGGTCAAATACCAACACACTGACACAGGTCAAATACCAACACACTGACACAGGTCAAATACCAACACACTGATACAGGTCAAATACCAACACACTGATACAGGTCAAATACCAACACACTGATACAGGTCAAATACCAACACACTGACACAGGTCAAATACCAACACACTGATACAAGTCAAATACCAACACACTGACACAGGTCAAATACCAACACACTGATACAGGTCAAATACCAACACACTGATACAGGTCAAATACCAACACACTGACACAGGTCAAATACCAACACACTGATACAGGTCAAATACCAACACACTGAAACAGGTCAAATACCAACACACTGACACAGGGCAGGTCAAATACAAACATCCTGATACAGGTCAAATACCAACATACTGATACAGGTCAAATACCAACACACTGACACAGGTCAAATACCAACATACTGATACAGGTCAAATACCAACACACTGATACAGGTCAACTACCAACACACTGACACAGGTCAAATACCAACACACTGACACAGGTCAAATACCAACACACTGATACAGGTCAAATACCAACACACTGACACAGGTCAAATACCAACACACTGATACAGGTCAAATACCAACACACTGACACAGGTCAAATACCAACACACTGATACAAGTCAAATACCAACACACTGACACAGGTCAAATACCAACACACTGATACAGGTCAAATACCAACACACTGATACAGGTCAAATACCAACACACTGACACAGGTCAAATACCAACATACTGATACAGGTCAAATACCAACACACTGAAACAGGGCAGCTCAAAAACCAACATACTGATACAGGTCAGGTCAAATACCATCATACTGATACAGGTCAGGTCAAATACCATCATACTGATACAGGTCAAATACCAACATACTGACACAGGTCAGGTCAAATACCATCATACTGATACAGGTCAAATACCAACATACTGACACAGGTCAGGTCAAATACCAACATACTGATACAGGTCAAATACCAACATACTGATACAGGTCAGGTCAAATACCATCATACTGATACAGGTCAAATACCATCATACTGATACAGGTCAGGTCAAATACCAACATATGGGTACAGGTCAGGTCAAATAACAACACACTGACACAGGGCAGGTCAAATACCAACACACTGGTACAGGTCAGGTCAAATACCAACACACTGGTACAGGTCAGGTCAAATACCAACATACTGGTACAGGGTAGGTCAAATACCAACATACTGACACAGGACAGGTCAAATACAAACATCCTGATACAGGTCAAAAACCAACATACTGATATAGGGCAGGTCAAATACCAACACACTGACACAGGGCAGGTCAAATACAAACATCCTGATACAGGTCAAATACCAACATCCTGATACAGGTCAAATACCAACATACTGGTACAGGTCAAATACCAACATACTGATACAGGTCAGGTCAAATACCAACATACGGGTACAGGTCAGGTCAAATACCAACATACTGGTACAGGTCAGGTCAAATACCATCATACTGATACAGGTCAGGTCAAATACCATCATACTGATACAGGTCAAATACCAACATACTGACACAGGTCAAATACCAACACACTGAAACAGGTCAAATACCAACACACTGATACAGGTCAAATACCAACACACTGACACAGGTCAAATACCAACACACTGATACAGGTCAAATACCAACACACTGAAACAGGTCAAATACCAACACACTGACACAGGGCAGGTCAAATACAAACATCCTGATACAGGTCAAATACCAACATACTGATACAGGTCAAATACCAACACACTGACACAGGTCAAATACCAACATACTGATACAGGTCAAATACCAACACACTGATACAGGTCAACTACCAACACACTGACACAGGTCAAATACCAACACACTGACACAGGTCAAATACCAACACACTGATACAGGTCAAATACCAACACACTGACACAGGTCAAATACCAACACACTGACACAGGTCAAATACCAACACACTGATACAAGTCAAATACCAACACACTGACACAGGTCAAATACCAACACACTGATACAGGTCAAATACCAACACACTGATACAGGTCAAATACCAACACACTGACACAGGTCAAATACCAACATACTGATACAGGTCAAATACCAACACACTGAAACAGGGCAGCTCAAAAACCAACATACTGATACAGGTCAGGTCAAATACCATCATACTGATACAGGTCAGGTCAAATACCATCATACTGATACAGGTCAAATACCAACATACTGACACAGGTCAGGTCAAATACCATCATACTGATACAGGTCAAATACCAACATACTGACACAGGTCAGGTCAAATACCAACATACTGATACAGGTCAAATACCAACATACTGATACAGGTCAGGTCAAATACCATCATACTGATACAGGTCAAATACCATCATACTGATACAGGTCAGGTCAAATACCAACATACGGGTACAGGTCAGGTCAAATAACAACACACTGACACAGGGCAGGTCAAATACCAACACACTGGTACAGGTCAGGTCAAATACCAACACACTGGTACAGGTCAGGTCAAATACCAACATACTGGTACAGGGTAGGTCAAATACCAACACACTGACACAGGTCAAATACCAACACACTGATACAGGGCAGGTCAAATATCAACACACTGATACAGGGCAGGTCAAATGCCAACACACTGACACAGGTCAAATACCAACACACTGATACAGGTCAAATACCAACATACTGGTACAGGGTAGGTCAAATACCAACACACTGACACAGGTCAAATACCAACACACTGATACAGGGCAGGTCAAATATCAACACACTGATACAGGGCAGGTCAAATGCCAACACACTGACACAGGTCAAATACCAACACACTGATACAGGTCAAATACCAACACACTGACACAGGTCAAATACCAACACACTGACACAGGTCAAATACCAACACACTGATACAGGTCAAATACCAACATACTGACACAGGTCAAATACCAACACACTGATACAGGTCAAATACCAACACACTGATACCAAACCACAGGTCAAATACCAACACACTGACACAGGTCAAATACCAACACACTGACACAGGTCAAATACCAACACACTGATACAGGTCAAATACCAACACACTGACACAGGTCAAATACCAACACACTGATACAGGGCAGGTCAAATATCAACACACTGATACAGGGCAGGTCAAATGCCAACACACTGACACAGGTCAAATACCAACACACTGATACAGGTCAAATACCAACACACTGACACAGGTCAAATACCAACACACTGACACAGGTCAAATACCAACACACTGATACAGGTCAAATACCAACATACTGACACAGGTCAAATACCAACATACTGACACAGGTCAAATACCAACATACTGACACAGGTCAAATACCAACATACTGATACAGGTCAAATACCAACACACTGACACAGGTCAAATACCAACATCGACGGCATACCCCCGATACAGGTCAAATACCAACACACTGACACAGGTCAAATACCAACACACTGACACAGGTCAAATACCAACACACTGACACAGGTCAAATACCAACACACTGATACAGGTCAAATACCAACACACTGACACAGGTCAAATACCAACACACTGATACAGGTCAAATACCAACACACTGATACAGGTCAAATACCAACACACTGACACAGGTCAAATACCAACACACTGATACAAGTCAAATACCAACACACTGACACAGGTCAAATACCAACACACTGATACAGGTCAAATACCAACACACTGATACAGGTCAAATACCAACACACTGACACAGGTCAAATACCAACACACTGATACAGGTCAAATACCAACACACTGAAACAGGTCAAATACCAACACACTGACACAGGGCAGGTCAAATACAAACATCCTGATACAGGTCAAATACCAACATACTGATACAGGTCAAATACCAACACACTGACACAGGTCAAATACCAACATACTGATACAGGTCAAATACCAACACACTGATACAGGTCAACTACCAACACACTGACACAGGTCAAATACCAACACACTGACACAGGTCAAATACCAACACACTGATACAGGTCAAATACCAACACACTGACACAGGTCAAATACCAACACACTGATACAGGTCAAATACCAACACACTGACACAGGTCAAATACCAACACACTGATACAAGTCAAATACCAACACACTGACACAGGTCAAATACCAACACACTGATACAGGTCAAATACCAACACACTGATACAGGTCAAATACCAACACACTGACACAGGTCAAATACCAACATACTGATACAGGTCAAATACCAACACACTGAAACAGGGCAGCTCAAAAACCAACATACTGATACAGGTCAGGTCAAATACCATCATACTGATACAGGTCAGGTCAAATACCATCATACTGATACAGGTCAAATACCAACATACTGACACAGGTCAGGTCAAATACCATCATACTGATACAGGTCAAATACCAACATACTGACACAGGTCAGGTCAAATACCAACATACTGATACAGGTCAAATACCAACATACTGATACAGGTCAGGTCAAATACCATCATACTGATACAGGTCAAGTACCATCATACTGATACAGGTCAGGTCAAATACCAACATACGGGTACAGGTCAGGTCAAATAACAACACACTGACACAGGGCAGGTCAAATACCAACACACTGGTACAGGTCAGGTCAAATACCAACACACTGGTACAGGTCAGGTCAAATACCAACATACTGGTACAGGGTAGGTCAAATACCAACACACTGACACAGGTCAAATACCAACACACTGATACAGGGCAGGTCAAATATCAACACACTGATACAGGGCAGGTCAAATGCCAACACACTGACACAGGTCAAATACCAACACACTGATACAGGTCAAATACCAACACACTGACACAGGTCAAATACCAACACACTGACACAGGTCAAATACCAACACACTGATACAGGTCAAATACCAACATACTGACACAGGTCAAATACCAACATACTGACACAGGTCAAATACCAACATACTGATACAGGTCAAATACCAACACACTGACACAGGTCAAATACCAACATACTGATACAGGTCAAATACCAACACACTGATACAGGTCAAATACCAACACACTGACACAGGTCAAATACCAACACACTGACACAGGTCAAATACCAACACACTGACACAGGTCAAATACCAACACACTGATACAGGTCAAATACCAACACACTGACACAGGTCAAATACCAACACACTGATACAGGTCAAATACCAACACACTGATACAGGTCAAATACCAACACACTGACACAGGTCAAATACCAACACACTGATACAAGTCAAATACCAACACACTGACACAGGTCAAATACCAACACACTGATACAGGTCAAATACCAACACACTGATACAGGTCAAATACCAACACACTGACACAGGTCAAATACCAACACACTGATACAGGTCAAATACCAACACACTGAAACAGGTCAAATACCAACACACTGACACAGGGCAGGTCAAATACAAACATCCTGATACAGGTCAAATACCAACATACTGATACAGGTCAAATACCAACACACTGACACAGGTCAAATACCAACATACTGATACAGGTCAAATACCAACACACTGATACAGGTCAACTACCAACACACTGACACAGGTCAAATACCAACACACTGACACAGGTCAAATACCAACACACTGATACAGGTCAAATACCAACACACTGACACAGGTCAAATACCAACACACTGATACAGGTCAAATACCAACACACTGACACAGGTCAAATACCAACACACTGATACAAGTCAAATACCAACACACTGACACAGGTCAAATACCAACACACTGATACAGGTCAAATACCAACACACTGATACAGGTCAAATACCAACACACTGACACAGGTCAAATACCAACATACTGATACAGGTCAAATACCAACACACTGAAACAGGGCAGCTCAAAAACCAACATACTGATACAGGTCAGGTCAAATACCATCATACTGATACAGGTCAGGTCAAATACCATCATACTGATACAGGTCAAATACCAACATACTGACACAGGTCAGGTCAAATACCATCATACTGATACAGGTCAAATACCAACATACTGACACAGGTCAGGTCAAATACCAACATACTGATACAGGTCAAATACCAACATACTGATACAGGTCAGGTCAAATACCATCATACTGATACAGGTCAAATACCATCATACTGATACAGGTCAGGTCAAATACCAACATATGGGTACAGGTCAGGTCAAATAACAACACACTGACACAGGGCAGGTCAAATACCAACACACTGGTACAGGTCAGGTCAAATACCAACACACTGGTACAGGTCAGGTCAAATACCAACATACTGGTACAGGGTAGGTCAAATACCAACATACTGACACAGGACAGGTCAAATACAAACATCCTGATACAGGTCAAAAACCAACATACTGATATAGGGCAGGTCAAATACCAACACACTGACACAGGGCAGGTCAAATACAAACATCCTGATACAGGTCAAATACCAACATCCTGATACAGGTCAAATACCAACATACTGGTACAGGTCAAATACCAACATACTGATACAGGTCAGGTCAAATACCAACATACGGGTACAGGTCAGGTCAAATACCAACATACTGGTACAGGTCAGGTCAAATACCAACATACTGATACAGGTCAGGTCAAATACCATTATACTGATACAGGGCAGGTCAAATACCAACATCCTGGTACAGGTCAGGTCAAATAACAACATCCTGGTACAGCGCAGGTCAAATACCTTTATTTCGACCCCAAAACAACAGAGCGTCCTAGATAGGGAATTGGATCGAAAGGCCACAATTTTCCTCACAGAGAGAAATCTGTTTATCTGTTGGCCATATTGTTCTCGACGGGCGTTTGGAGAGAACATCTGCTGGCATCACAAACGTAATGTTGCTGATCAAAACACAGCTCACGCGGGTGGGTCGGAACCACAGGAGGTTGGTGGCACCTTAATTGGGAAGGACAGGCTCGTGGTAATGGCTGGAGAAGAATCAGTGGAATGGTATCAAACACATCAAACACATTGTTTCCATTTGATTGATGCCAGTCCATTCACTCCGTTCCAGCCATTATTATGAGCCGCTCTCCCCTCAGCAGCCTCCACTTGTCAGAACACTTTATGTAAATCCATACAGCAGATCCAGATGAGAAGGAAATGTTGCAACTCCTCATGCTCTCTCTCTCTCTCTCTCTCTCTTCCCATGGTTTCATCCAGTTAGCAACACTAACCAATCCAACAGAACACACAGCGTTTTGGCACCTTCTCTTTCCCTTCCCCTCTTTTTTCCTTTCCTCTCCCTTCAACTCTCTGGGGGGTAGTCTGTCCAGATGTACTGTGTCCTGCTGTTCTCCTTCCAACCCCCCCACAAACACACACACACTTTTTAATGGCCAATATTAGTAGTGCATGCCTTATGGGGTTAGTTGTGGTTTTACAGTTCATTCACTTCATTTTTCTAGGCTCATAGGAAACTTCTAGTATGAGCATGTTTTTCTCCAAGCTCCCGTCCTTTCCTTTCTCCTTCCTCCTCCTCTTCGTCTCTCTTCTCTGTTCATCATTAATCTCAATCACAGATCATTAACTGGCTCAGGGAGCTAATGAGACCACAAGGGTCCAACATGAGTGTTTCTGGGAAATGCCTCATTCTCATCGACTTCTAAAGGTCAGGGATTATAAAACAATAAGAAAACAAAACAACAGCTATCTGTCAGGAATAAGAAAACAAAACAACAGCAATCTGTCAGGAATATGAAAACAAAACAACAGCTATCTGTCAGGAATAAGAAAACAAAACAACATCAATCTGTCAGGAATATGAAAACAAAACAACAGCTATCTGTCAGGAATAAGAAAACAAAACAACATCAATCTGTCAGGAATATGAAAACAAAACAACATCAATCTGTCAGGAATATGAAAACAAAACAACAGCTATCTGTCAGGAATAAGAAAACAAAACAACATCAATCTGTCAGGAATATGAAAACAAAACAACAGCTATCTGTCAGGAATAAGAAAACAAAACAACATCAATCTGTCAGGAATAAGAAAACAAAACAACAGCTATCTGTCAGGAATAAGAAAACAAAACAACAGCTATCTGTCAGGAATAAGAAAACAAAACAACAGCAATCTGTCAGGAATAAGAAAACAAAACAACAGCTATCTGTCAGGAATAAGAAAACAAAACAACAGCAATCTGTCAGGAATAAGAAAACAAAACAACAGCTATCTGTCAGGAATAAGAAAACAAAACAACAGCTATCTGTCAGGAATAAGAAAACAAAACAACATCAATCTGTCAGGAATATGAAAACAAAACAACAGCTATCTGTCAGGAATAAGAAAACAAAACAACAGCAATCTGTCAGGAATATGAAAACAAAACAACAGCTATCTGTCAGGAATAAGAAAACAAAACAACATCAATCTGTCAGGAATATGAAAACAAAACAACAGCTATCTGTCAGGAATAAGAAAACAAAACAACATCAATCTGTCAGGAATAAGAAAACAAAACAACAGCTATCTGTCAGGAATAAGAAAACAAAATAACAGCAATCTGTCAGGAATAAGAAAACAAAACAACAGCTATCTGTCAGGAATAAGAAAACAAAACAACATCAATCTGTCAGGAATATGAAAACAAAACAACAGCTATCTGTCAGGAATAAGAAAACAAAACAACAGCTATCTGTCAGGAATATGAAAACAAAACAACATCAATCTGTCAGGAATAAGAAAACAAAACAACAGCTATCTGTCAGGAATAAGACGAACAGCAACGCAGGAGCAACAACAGCTATCTGTCAGGAATAAGAAAACAAAACAACAGCTATCTGTCAGGAATAAGAAAACAAAACAACATCAATCTGTCAGGAATATGAAAACAAAACAACAGCTATCTGTCAGGAATAAGAAAACAAAACAACATCAATCTGTCAGGAATATGAAAACAAAACAACAGCTATCTGTCAGGAATAAGAAAACAAAACAACAGCTATCTGTCAGGAATATGAAAACAAAACAACATCAATCTGTCAGGAATAAGAAAACAAAACAACAGCTATCTGTCAGGAATAAGAAAACAAAAGAACAGCAATCTGTCAGGAATAAGAAAACAAAACAACAGCTATCTGTCAGGAATAAGAAAACAAAACAACAGCTATCTGTCAGGAATAAGAAAACAAAACAACAGCTATCTGTCAGGAATAAGAAAACAAAACAACAGCAATCTGTCAGGAATAAGAAAACAAAACAACAGCTATCTGTCAGGAATAAGAAAACAAAACAACATCAATCTGTCAGGAATAAGAAAACAAAACAACAGCTATCTGTCAGGAATAAGAAAACAAAAGAACAGCAATCTGTCAGGAATAAGAAAACAAAACAACAGCTATCTGTCAGGAATAAGAAAACAAAACAACAGCTATCTGTCAGGAATAAGAAAACAAAACAACATCAATCTGTCAGGAATATGAAAACAAAACAACAGCTATCTGTCAGGAATAAGAAAACAAAACAACATCAATCTGTCAGGAATAAGAAAACAAAACAACAGCTATCTGTCAGGAATAAGAAAACAAAAGAACAGCAATCTGTCAGGAATAAGAAAACAAAACAACAGCTATCTGTCAGGAATAAGAAAACAAAACAACAGCTATCTGTCAGGAATAAGAAAACAAAACAACAGCTATCTGTCAGGAATAAGAAAACAAAACAACAGCAATCTGTCAGGAATAAGAAAACAAAACAACAGCTATCTGTCAGGAATAAGAAAACAAAACAACAGCTATCTGTCAGGAATAAGAAAACAAAACAACAGCTACCTGTCAAGTATGTCTCCTCCTTTTCTTGCTACCATCATATTCCCAATCCAAATGAGATTTCTGTGCAAGTAAGTGCTTTGAGTCAATGTTTTAAGTGATATAACGAGGAAGCCTTATTTCCAAATACTGTAAAGCAGGACTTCCCAAACTCGGTCCTCTGGTTTTTGCCCTAGCATTACACAGCTGATTCAAATATTCAACTCATCAACAAGCTTTGATAGTTTGAATCAGCTGTGTAGTGTTAGGAAAAAAACTAAAACATGCACCCTTTGTGGTCCCGAGGACCGAGTTTGGGAAACGCTGCTGTAAAGCCCCTATTCTGGTACACTGTTTACATACATGGATTCTCTTTTCTGGTGAAAGACAGTTTGAGAACATTTCTGATAAACAGTGTAGAGAAACATCATCCAACCAACGTTGATTGAAAACACAAGTGGTTTGGGCGTTTTGTCATTCCACAGCCCTCCAAATGGAAACAACTTTACGGAATGTTTTGGGAAAAGTGCCTTCATGCTAATAGATGCTTCTATTGAAGATAATTCTCAACATATCAGACATAACTCATCACCTTGGTAACAGGAGCCCACTGAACCTCAACCCTCACCACCATTGGGCCCACACACACACACACACACACACACACACACACACACACACACACACACACACACACACACACACACACACACACACACACACACACACACACACACACACACACACACACACACACACACACACACACACACACGAACGCACACACCTACGTGCACAGAGCTCAATCTATGGGGCAGATTAAATTATTTATTTGTTCTCATCAAAAAAGTGAAATGCAATATCTAGTACTAATAGACTAATAACACTTAATGTGTAGTTGGCCCGCTATGCTTCTAAACGTGCTCTCAAGTAGAAAGGGGAGTTGTGGATCTGGTCAACCTGTTCTAACAGTGTATGCCTTGGAAGTTAACAGCGGTACCAGTTAATGAAAATGTATAGCCATTTCCCTATGGATGGGAGGGAAGGTGAGGGGCGGCATGTTTAGCATTTTCTACATTACCAAAGCACAGCAGGACTGTGATAAAAGACACACTGGAGATTTAAACGGTAAGAGAGAAATGCAATGTGAGCTGTCTGTCAGTCTGTCGGGGAGTGAAGAGTGTTGGATGGTGCAGACACCTGCAGCTGATATAAACTCTGCAAAAAAAGAAACGTCCCTTTTTCAGGACCCTGTCTTTCAAAGATAATTCGTAAAAACACTAACAGCTTACAGACGGTAGGCAATTAAGGTCATAGTTATGAAAACTTAGGACACTAAAGAGGCCTTTCTACTGACTCTGAAAAACACCAAAAGAAAGATGCCCAGGGTCCCTGCTCATCTGCGTGAACGTGACTTAGGCATGCTGCAAGGAGGCATAGGACTGCAAATGTGGCCAGGGATATAAATTGCAATGTCCATACGGCGAGACACCTAAGACAGCGCTACAGGGAGACAGGACGGACAGCCGATCGCCCTTGCAGTGGCAGACTACGTGTAACAACACCTGCACAGGATCGGTACATCCGAAATTCACACCTGCGGGGCAGTTACAGGATGGCAACAACTGCCCGAGTTACACCAGGAACGCACAATCCCTCCATCAGTGCTCAGACTGTCCGCAATAGGCTTAGAGTGGCTGGACTGAGGGATTGTAGGCCTGTTGTAAGGCAGGTCCTCTCCAGACATCACCAGCAACAACGTCGCCTATGGGCACAAACCCACCGTCGCCGGACCAGACAGGACTGGCAAAAGAGTGCTCTTCACTGACGAGTCGCGGTTTTGTCTCACCAGGGGTGATGGCCGAATTCGCGTTTATCGTTGAAGGAATGCGCGTTACACCGAGGCCTGTACTCTGGAGCGGGATTGATTTGGAGGTGAAGGGTCCGTCATGGTCTGGGGCGGTGTGTCACAGCATCATCGAACTGATTTTGTTGTCATTGCAGGCAATTTCAACGCTGTGCGTTACAGGGACGACATCCTCCTCCCTCATGTGGTACCCTTCCTGCAGGCTCATCCTGACATGACCCTCCAGCATGACAATGCCACCAGCCATACTGCTTGTTCTGTGCGTGATTTCCTGCAAGACAGGAATGTCAGTGTTCTGCCATGGCCAGCAAAGAGCCTGGATCTCAATCCCTTTGAGCACGTCTGATACCTGTTGGATTGGAGGGTGAGGGCTCCATCTCCCCAGAAATGTCCGGGAACTTGCAGGTGCCTTGGTGGAAGAGTGAGGTAACATCTCACAGCAAGAACTGGCAAATCTGGTGCAGTCCATGAGGAGGAGATGCACTACAGTACTTAATGCAGCTGGTGGCCACACCAGATACTGACTGTTACTTTTGATTTTGACCCCCCCTTTGTTCAAGGACACATTATTCCATTTCTGTTAGTCACATGTCTGTGGAACTTGTTCAGTTTATGTCTCAGTTGTTGAATCTTGTTATGTTCATACAAATATGTACACGTTAAGTTTGCTGAAAATAAACGCAGTTGACAGTGAGAGGACATTTCTTTTTTTGCCGAGTTTAGATATACAGTACCAGTCAAAAGTTTGGACACACCTACTCATTCAAGGGTTTTTCTTTATTTTTTACTATTTTCTACATTGTAGAATAATAGTGAAGACATCAAAACTATGAAATAGTTCATATGGAATCATGTAGTAACCAAAAAAGTGTTAAACAAATCTAAATATATTTTTGATTCTTCAAAGTACCCAGCCTTTGTCTTAATGACAGCTTTGCACACTCTTGGCATTCTCTCAACCAGCTTCACCTGGAATGCTTTTCCAACAATCTTGAAGGAGTTCCCACATATGCTAAGCACTTGTTGGTTGCTTTACCTTCACTCTGCGGTTCAACTCATCCCAAACCATTGCAATTGGGTTGAGGTCGGGTCATTGTGGAGGCCAGGTCATCTGATGCAGCACTCCATCACTCTCCTTCTTGGTCAAATAGCCCTTACACAGCCTGGTGGTGTGTTGGGTCATGATCCTGTTGAAAAACAAATGATAGTCCCACTTATTGAAAACCAGATGGGATGGCATATCGCTGCAGAATGCTGTGGTAGCCATGCTGGTTAAGTGTGCCTCGAATTCTAAATAAATCACCGACAGTGTCACCAGCAAAGCACACCCACACCATCACACCTCCTCCTCCATGCTTCACGGAGGGAACCACACATGCGGAGGGTCTTCCTTTTCTTGTGGCGGTCCTCATGAGAGCCAGTTTCATCATAGAGCTTGATGGTTTTTGCGACTGCACTTGAAGAAAGTTGTTGAAATTTTCCACATTGACTGACCTTCATGTCTTAAAGTAAAGATGGACTGTCATTTGTCTTCGCTTATTTGAGCTGTTCTTGCCATAATATGGGCTTGGACTTTTACCAAATAAGGCTATATTCTGTATACCCACCCTACCTTGTCACAACACAACTGATTGGCTCGAACACATTAAGAATAGAGGTCGACCGATTATGATTTTTCAACGCCGATACCGATACTGATTATTGGAGGACCAATAATAAAACATGCTCAAATTTGGTTTAAATAATGCAAAAATACAGTGTTAGAGAAGAAAGTAAAAGTGCAATTTGTGCCATGTAAAAAAGCTAACGTTTAAGTTCCTTGCTCAGAACATGAGAACATATGAAATCTGGTGGTTCAATATTCCCAGTTAAGAAGTTTTAGGTTGTAGTTATTATAGAAATTATGACGTGTTGACTATTTCTCTCTATACCATTTGAATTTCATATACCTTTGACTATTGGATGTTCTAAAAGGCACTTTAGTATTGCCAGCCTAAACTCAGGAGTTGATAGGCTTTAAGTCATAAACTGTGTGTGAATCAAGCATTGCTAAGAGCTGCTGGCAAACGCAGTAAAATTTGAATGAATGCTTATGAGCCTGCTGCCACCTACCATCACACTGTGAGACTGCTCTATCAAATATCAAATCATTGACTTAATTATAATATAATAAACACAGAAATACGAGCCTTTGGTTATTAATATGGTAAAATCCAGAAACTATAATTTCGAAAACAAAACGTTTATTCTTTCAGTGAAATACGGAATCGTTCCGTATTTGATCGAACGGGTGGCATCCCTAAGTCTAAATATTTCTGTTACAGTACACAACCTTCAATGTTATGTCATAATTATGTAAACTTCTGGCAAATTAGTTCGCAACGAGGCAGGCGGCCCAAACTGTTGCATATACCCTGACTCTGCGTGCAATGAACGCAAGAGAAGTGACACAATTTCCCTAGTAATATTGCCTACTAACATGAATGTCTTTTAACTAAATATGCAGGTTTAAAAAAATATACTTCTGTGTATTGATTTTAAGAAAGGCATTGATGTTTATGGTTGGGTACATTCGTGCAACGATTGTGCTTTTTTCGCGATTGCGCTTTTGTTAAATCATCCTCCGTTTGGCGAAGTAAGCTGTGATTCGATGATAAATTAAATTGATTATATGCAACGCAGGACAAGCTAGTTAACCTAGTAATATCATCAACCATGTGTAGTTAACTCGTGATTATGTGAAGATTGATGCTAGCTAGCAACTTACCTTGGCTCCTTGCTGCACTCACGTAACAGGTGGTCAACCTGCCAGGGAATTTCCTCATGGAATGCAATGTAATCGGCGTCCAAAAATGGCGATTACCGATTGTTATGAAAACTTGAAATCGGCCCTAATTAATCGGTCATGCCGAAGGAATTAATAAAGAAGGAAAGAAATTCCACAAATTAACTTTTAACAAGGCACACCTGTCACCTATGCATTCCAGGTGACTACCTCATGAAGCTGGTTGAGAGAATGCCAAGAGCGTGCAAAGCTGTCATCAAGGCAAAGGGTGGCTACTTTGTGTTAAACACTTTTTTGGTTACTACATGATTCCATGTGTGTTATTTCATAGTTTTGATGTCTTCACTATTATTCTACAATGTAGAAAATAGTAAAAATGAAGAAAAACCCTGGAATAAGTAGGTGTGTCCAAACTTTTGACTGGACATTACACTGATACGAAAATGAGCTTACCCACATGTTTCTGTACAGTAAAATACATTTCTGTAATGTTAGAGTTTAGTCACAACTATTCAAAAAGCACAGAGACACAGAAGTAGGTATACTGTATGAACATACACAGGTCAACAACAGAGAGTGCTCCTAGCAGAATACTCTATGTAGAGATTGTCAGAGCCACACCAGGCACTTTGACTGACCATGTTGCACTGCTGTGGAGGTATGATGGCAGAATAATTCATGGCAGCATGTATCGTCAAAGTGACCAAAGCAATTCTATTCACAGTATCATAATGTCTAATGTAAGTACAGTAATAAGCTAAATAAAATATATGGTTTTATATATTTGGAGAAACAATCAAAATGTTTGTTTTTACATTCAAAATCTAAAGAAAACTGGCATGTCTAAGTGTTGGGTGAAGATATGTTCACTAATCAGTACTACTGTAGAGTAATTCTGAGTGGTCAGTGATGTCCAATGTGAACCTGATAAATGGTGAGAAGTCCTAAGAATTTGCCACCATCAGTTTGGACATGACAATTGGGCTTTATTCACAGCTATTGCATAGGTATTGTGCAAAATTCTTCATCATAGAAAGGCATAATAAGATCGCAAACTTTTATTTAATTTGTTGAACTTTACACACGCACTCAGTCAATTGTCAATGCTGAGTCTTGGAGAGGCATCGAGCACACCATGAGCGCAACTTCCAAAACTCCAAACGCACAACTTATACAGTAGCCTATTTCTCAAGTTGAACACATAAGATAGTAACATAATACAGTTTTTACCATGTTCAATTAAAAAGTTAGTTAAAATTGCTCTTACCTCCGCCTCTGTCTGGTATACGGCGTAGGAGAGAGCCACCAACAGAACCAGGGTGCCACTCTGGAACATTATTGCGTAGGGACGCAATGGAAATGTATGTAGGCCTCCAACTGTCCCGAATGTCGACTAAAGACCACTTGTTGAAACCTTCGTATTCTTCTTCTTAAAGGAAAATACAGACTATCAGCAGAGCGTGTGCAGTGCGTTGGGTTGCATATTTGCCCTGGACGTTGTGAGCCTCTTTCTGATCAATGCAACTTGTTCTTGTTTGTCGTCAACCACACCCCCTGTTAACGACCACGCTTGCCCATATGTACGGACACAACCATGTTGTTACAAAGCACCACTTCAACTTTAACTGTTAGGAGATAGACTGCTCATTATCTGTATATTGGTGACAGAGCGACCCGGACAACTGTGATTTTACATCGCCGGGATCTGACGTGTATACCCTCACACGCTAGAATCTTCCCCCGACAAGCGCAACACATCCCAGGTAGAAAAAGTGCTTTTTGTGTTAATTGTTGTCTCGTTCACTAACAAACTTGTTCAGAGATCTTATGTGGTTTTTCCATTTTCATGTGTTATAATAGCCTATTTGGATAGCCTACAGGTATAGACATCACATGCGTAAAGCCTGCAGACAAACCTAACTACTCTTGAAGGAGATTTATAAACCGCATCTATGTCTCCACTTTTATATGAATATCATGTGTCAAATAAATATATATTGACAACAATATTGTGCGTTTCAAAAACGTTTACGCACGCGCGCGGCGAACGGAGTAATTTTTTCGACATTAACGATATATACTTTTATAATGTCATGTTGTTCAACAAATAAATGCCATGTTTTTTTGTCTCAGTTGTGTTCGTGGCCTGCCCGACATGCATTAGGGCTGCCACTAAACCTGGAGAAGAACACTAGGTGCAGTAGGAATTAAGTTTGAAGTTCGGATGATTGGGGCAATGCAGGCAACACACCAGAGAGAACTGAAGAACCTGAGGCAAGTGCTCAGTGGGCTCTATTATGTTGTTATTTGTTGTGTTACACCGTTGTCTGTGTAAAATATATATTAACTCATTCACTCTCCCTTTCCTTTTAGGTTTCTGCTTCTATGGTTTTCGGTGGCCATCCTAGCGTCGGGAGTTGACGCAGTAAGTTTTATTTTCAACTCATCATGCGAGGGGGGGGGGCAGTATTGTTGACGAGGGGACAGCTGTGGGCACTTTGCATTTAACATTATATTCACGCTGGTTGCTTGCTTCTTGGAGCAGTGGGCATGTCAGCTGAACTCGCAGCCAGGTCACCGACGACACAGTCAGTATTCGATCTATGTCTGAGGACGTTGGGAGATGAAGTGGAAACCAGCCACTAGGGGCAAAAGTGAGCACTGTTACCTTGAAGTAGGTTTCGGTAAGCATCTGCCACTGATTCCAAAGGTTGCAAGTTAGAATCCAGTGATAGAAAGTTGTTTTTAATATTTTTGTTTTAAGCCTATCCCAAACCTTAAACCTTACCTTAACCATTCAAAGTTAATGCCCAACCTTAAGAATTTGGAGTTAATGCTTGAACTTAAGCATCTGCCTCTAATTCCAAAGGTTGCAAATTTGAATCCAGCAATAGAAAGCTATTTTTGTTTTAAGCCTATTCCAAACTTTAACCCTTTCCTTAACCATTTGAAGTTAATGTCCAACCTTAAGAATTTGCCCTGGATGTTAATTCTGATGTGAGACTGTGAGAGCTGGTAGCAACTTGATTGTCTCTAGGGCGTGTTTCTCACTGAGCTGCTTTAACTGTTTTTGTCGTTTTTTCACATTTGTTACTTTCCTGCCAAGACATCTGTAGGATTATTTTCTACAGAACTTATTTTGAGGGAGAAATAACTATCATTGCAGTGTCCCATTTAATTTAGATTGCAATATGTAGGGGTAATGACAACTGGCACAGTTTGAGAGCAGTTCAGGATGTGTCCACATAGAATTTGCTTTTCAGACGTAGCTACATCTTTGGTTGGGTGATGTTCCCATTTATTGCAGATATTGAAGCTATATTAGCTAGAGCAACTTTACATATAATAAATACCGTGTGAAGAGAGGTGCATTCTATAAGCATTTTCCTGTGAGATGGTAAGAACCCTCACCTGTGCTAACACTATCTTGTCACCTGTGTACCATGTGACCAGTGACCTATAACCCCATGTTAGAGTCCCCCTAGTATAAGTTAAAACATCCCTAGCCAGACAATATACACAAGACATTAAATGAGCACATACAGGAAGGCCAAAATGACTCCTACACCATGTCCTAAGGGGACATCCACAATTTGGTTTGGTTCATCGCTGTTCTGATGAGACCCCATCCTTCCTCACACACTCTCTCTAACCTTCTCAAATATTTTGTAAGAAAGAGGTACCTGATCAGGTAATTACGGTGATGTCTGTTTGGTTTAAAAGCTGAAGTGGACTGCTGACCACTGCAGTGTTGTGGTTAGGGGTTACGGGTTGTGACCCCGGTACTGTTGACCTCTGTGGTTAAACATCAGAAAACCCTAAATGATTAATGATAGTCATGGTGACTATCCGCTAATAAAATCATCTCTCTACTAGCTCTCACAGTCTCATGTCAGAATTAGACGTCCATCCATGTTTCTCAAACGTCAAATTTTTAAGTATTTAAGGTTAGTTTCAGGCATTAACTCCAAATTCTTAAGGTTAGGAATTAGCTCAGAATGGTTAAGGTAAGGACTGGGATAGGCTTAAAACAGCTTTCTTGGGCCTCCTGAATGGCACAGCGGTCTAACGCACTGCATCGCAGACCTGGGTTCGATCCCGGGCTGTATCCCGGGCTTTATCACATCCGGCTGTGATCGGGAATCCCATAGGGCGGTGCACAATTGGCCCAGCGTCATCCCGGTTAGGGGAGTGTTTGGCCGGGGGGCTTTACTTGGCTCATCACGCTCTAGCAACTCCTTGTTGCAGGCTGACCTCGGTTGTCAGTTGAACGGTGTTTCCTCCAACACATTGGTGCGGCTGGGTTCCAGGCTAAGTGGGCGGGTGTTAAGAAGCCTGGTTTGGCGGTCATGTTTCAGAGGACGCATGACTCGACCTTCGCCTCCCGAGCCCGTTGGGGAGTTGCAGTGATGAGACAAGATTTAAATAATACAAAATAACGGCTTTCTATCGCTGGTTTCGAACTTGCAACTTTTGGAATCAGAGGCATGGATTGATGTCAAATACTGACTTGAATCATGGGTGACCTGGCTGCCCTCCTCCCTGTTCTTAAGTCAGAAAGTGTGTGCCACTATGTGTGCATTCTCTTACTCACGGTGTGTGTGTGGGCAGCTTCTTGAGGAATGATTACCCACCTCCCAGACTGTCTCTGTATTACAGTCAGCAGATTGACTTTGACCTACATGTAGATCTGTCAGTAGGGCTGGGCAATATGGCCAAAATATTATATTCCGGTATTTAAAATTGGACGGTTTGACGGTATTTGACGGTGTTTTTAGTTTTGAATAATAACAGTTGTACGTTTGCTTTATGAGTAGTGAGTGATCCTAGGGTGGCAACACATACATTCTAAGCGATTTCAATGAGTCTTTCTCCATTCTGATTGTTTTATACTGTTCAATTCAACTTCAACCCAAAACAAATTCAGCACTTATCACTTCTGCATTTCCTGCACTCAGTTGCAGTGGTGGAAAAAGTACCCAATTATCATACTTGAGTAAAAGTAAAGATACATTAATAGAAAATTGCTCAAGTTAACATGAGTCACCCAGTAAAATAGTACTTGAGTAAAAGTCTAAAAGTATTTGGTTTTAGATATACTTAAGTATCAAAAGTAAATGTAATTGATAAAATGTACTTAAGTATCAAAAGTAAAAGTATAAATCGTATGAAATTCCTTATATTAAGCAAACCAGATGGCACCATTTTCTTGTTTGTTTTTTTATTTACAGATAGCCAGGGGCACACTTCAACACTCAGACATAATTTACAAACAAAGCATTTGTGTTTAGTGAATCCTCCAGATCAGAGGCATTAGATGACCAGGGATATTCTCTCAACAAGTGCGTGAATTGGACCATTTTCCTGTCCTGCTAAGCATTCAAAACATAACGAGTACTTTTAGGTGTCAGGGAAAATGTATGGAGTAAAAAGTACCATATTGTCTTTAGGAATGTAGTGAAGTAAAAGCAAAAGTTGTCAAAAATAAAAAAAGAGTAAAATAAAGTACATATACCAACAAAAAAAAGACAAGTAGTACTTGAAAGTATTTTTACTTAGGTACTTTACACCACTGCTCAATTGAGAATTCCCACACTGCCACGTAGGGCTGCATGTTATGGGCAAATAATCTAGGACTTATTTTTAACCAAATGTTGCAATTGTGATTTGACTTGCGAATTTGTGCAAAACTGTTGGAATCATGGAAATATAATGACTTTTCTAATTCCATAGTTAGAATAGTAGTGGGCACTTTGAATACATTGTTTTTTGAGACCACCACGAATTAAAATGCCAGGGAGGCGTTATTGTGACAGGGTAGGAACTAAAGTTTTGATAAGTGTTTCCTAGGGGACCCTATAAGCTTTGGCTACATTGCATGTTTTCTCTTAGCTACTTAATGTAGCTAACATTCTTGCTTTGCATATTCCTCTTTGATTTAGAAGATGCTGTTGCACTAACAACATGCTGATTTAAAAATATTTTTTTTAAGGAACTCAATCCGGCTTTCAACTAACTTTTGAAAGTTGTAATAGTAGAATGCACAAGGTGCAATTTCAAAATTGGGAAGTCCATCATCAGTTCCTCTTGTCGTGTCAGTCATTGCATACCTTAGAGAGCTATTCATAACTTGTCAAAAATGTTTAGATCAACTAGCCCATGCCAGCTAACGTTTTTTAGCCAGGTTTTGTTGCCCATAGATTTTGTTGAAATGTTTGAGTCACTCAAATACCACATAAATACACCATTTGACATGGCAAAATGAATAGAATTGCAAAAACAAGTGCTATAAAACAGAAAACCCGTCTCTGCACCCCATGACAACATTTGTAGAATTGTAGGAAATAAGGTTTAAACCTGCAAAATCTTATCTCCGCCAACAAGATGGGTGTAAACAGTGTGTGTCATGAACAGTGCTTGTGCCCATAGAAATAGATGTGGCGTGTGCGCAGGATGTTCCCCAATGCTGGAAAGGGGGCCTGAGTGAAACAGTTTGGGAACCCCTGGGCTAGCCTACTAGCTTGAAGGACGACCCTTTGGGGAGCACAGAGATAGATGACTGGCTGGCTGCTACTGTCTGAGCACAGAGATAGATGACTGGCTGATACTGTCTGAGCACAGAGATAGATGACTGGCTGGCTGCTACTGTCTGAGCACAGAGATAGATGACTGGCTGGCTGATACTGTCTGAGCACAGAGATAGATGACTGGCTGGCTGCTACTGTCTGAGCACAGAGATAGATGACTGGCTGATACTGTCTGAGCACAGAGATAGATGACTGGCTGGCTGCTACTGTCTGAGCACAGAGATAGATGACTGGCTGATACTGTCTGAGCACAGAGATAGATGACTGGCTGGCTGCTACTGTCTGAGCACAGAGATAGATGACTGGCTGATACTGTCTGAGCACAGAGATAGATGACTGGCTGATACTGGCTGAGCACAGAGATAGATGACTGGCTGGCTGCTACTGTCTGAGCACAGAGATAGATGACTGGCTGATACTGTCTGAGCACAGAGATAGATGACTGGCTGATACTGTCTGAGCACAGAGATAGATGACTGGCTGGCTGCTACTGTCTGAGCACAGAGATAGATGACTGGCTGATACTGTCTGAGCACAGAGATAGATGACTGACTGGCTGATACTGTCTGAGCACAGAGATAGATGACTGGCTGGCTGATACTGTCTGAGCACAGAGATAGATGACTGGCTGGCTGCTACTGTCTGAGCACAGAGATAGATGACTGGCTGATACTGTCTGAGCACAGAGATAGATGACTGGCTAGCTGCTACTGTCTGAGCACAGAGATAGATGACTGGCTGGCTGCTACTGTCTGAGCACAGAGATAGATGACTGGCTGGCTGCTACTGTCTGAGCACAGAGATAGATGACTGGCTGGCTGATACTGTCTGAGCACAGAGATAGATGACTGGCTGATACTGTCTGAGCACAGAGATAGATGACTGGCTGGCTGCTACTGTCTGAGCACAGAGATAGATGACTGGCTGATACTGTCTGAGCACAGAGATAGATGACTGGCTGCTGCTACTGTCTGAGCACAGAGATAGATGACTGGCTGGCTGATACTGTCTGAGCACAGAGATAGATGACTGGCTGGCTGATACTGTCTGAGCACAGAGATAGATGACTGGCTGGCTGCTACTGTCTGAGCACAGAGATAGATGACTGGCTGATACTGTCTGAGCACAGAGATAGATGACTGGCTAGCTGCTACTGTCTGAGCACAGAGATAGATGACTGGCTGGCTGCTACTGTCTGAGCACAGAGATAGATGACTGGCTGGCTGCTACTGTCTGAGCACAGAGATAGATGACTGGCTGGCTGATACTGTCTGAGCACAGAGATAGATGACTGGCTGATACTGTCTGAGCACAGAGATAGATGACTGGCTGGCTGCTACTGTCTGAGCACAGAGATAGATGACTGGCTGATACTGTCTGAGCACAGAGATAGATGACTGGCTGGCTGCTACTGTCTGAGCACAGAGATAGATGACTGGCTGGCTGATACTGTCTGAGCACAGAGATAGATGACTGGCTGGCTGATACTGTCTGAGCACCGAGATAGATGACTGGCTGCTACTGTCTGAGCACAGAGATAGATGACTGGCTGGCTGATACTGTCTGAGCACAGAGATAGATGACTGGCTGATACTGTCTGAGCACAGAGATAGATGACTGGCTGGCTGCTACTGTCTGAGCACAGAGATAGATGACTGGCTGATACTGTCTGAGCACAGAGATATATGGCTGGCTGGCTGCTACTGTCTGAGCACAGAGATAGATGACTGGCTGATACTGTCTGAGCACAGAGATAGATGACTGGCTGGCTGCTACTGTCTGAGCACAGAGATAGATGACTGGCTGCTACTGTCTGAGCACAGAGATAGATGACTGGCTGGCTGCTACTGTCTGAGCACAGAGATAGATGACTGGCTGATACTGTCTGAGCACAGAGATAGATGACTGACTGGCTGCTACTGTCTGAGCACAGAGATAGATGACTGACTGGCTGATAATGTCCGAGCACAGAGATAGATGACTGACTGGCTGCTACTGTCTGAGCACAGAGATAGATGACTGACTGGCTGCTACTGTCTGAGCACAGAGATAGATGACTGACTGGCTGCTACTGTCTGAGCACAGAGATAGATGACTGGCTGATACTGTCTGAGCACAGAGATAGATGACTGGCTGGCTGCTACTGTCTGAGCACAGAGATAGATGACTGGCTGATACTGTCTGAGCACAGAGATAGATGACTGGCTGGCTGCTACTGTCTGAGCACAGAGATAGATGACTGGCTGATACTGTCTGAGCACAGAGATAGATGACTGGCTGGCTGCTACTGTCTGAGCACAGAGATAGATGACTGACTGATACTGTCTGAGCACAGAGATAGATGACTGGCTGATACTGTCTGAGCACAGAGATAGATGACTGGCTGGCTGCTACTGTCTGAGCACAGAGATAGATGACTGGCTGCTACTGTCTGAGCACAGATGAGATTAAATAATAGGTCATCAATAAAATAACAAAATATACACAACACTAAAATATTTTATTAAAGTAATGTGAATAAATTATGGTTTATTAGTAGGTGATAAGCAGTAATGGGCAGTCACTATCATAATTGGGGTTTTATTAATTAAATAATAAAGTTATCATAATACTAAAAACAAATATGTAATATACAACTAAAATATTTGATTAATGTAAAGTAATGTGAATAAATGATGGTTAGAGCCTAATAAGTGCTAGTAATGGGCAGTCACTACCATAAATGGCTTTATTCTGTGTTTTTACAGCATTTAACCTGTATTGTTTTAAAAAATCTAAACAGAAAAAAAAATTAAATTCAAACCGAACCTAAACTGAACCCGAGCTCAAAAAGCACTAATCACTCAGCGCTAGATTTGAGAGAGATTCCCATTAGAGAACTATAAACGTTCCCAGAGAGTTCTAACTTGTCATATAAAACTTGTGAAGGATGTTGAGAAAGGAGATAGGGAGGAGGAATAAACAAGGCCAGCTTGTTACCCAGAGCTAATAGCCAGTTAAAAAGGCCTATCATGTTTTTATTCTTTTTATCCTCTGTTTCCTTGGACATATTCATTTGACATGGGACGTTTTATTCTGTCCTGTTTCTTCACACCCTTCCCGTGTGGTGGTCTTACCATGCCCATTATGCATGCATGTGCGTGTGTGCATGCGTTTGTGTGTGCATATGTGCCCACACGCCCATGCATGTGTGTTTGTGTGTGTGTGTTTGGTCCTGTTTGCCTCGATCAGGAATGTTTGTGCCAGATATGGTCAGAAGATGTGAGTGTTATCATCTGCAACACAACCTTTAGTATCATACCCTGACTTTTCTATGAGTTAAAGATTTTTGAGGCCAGATGATGAAAAGGCTTGTTGTGCTAGTCTCTTATCAGATTTGGTCTCAACCTGATGAGAAGCGTGTGACATGGCTCAGGCCGTCTTTGTATTTTGCTACTTTAGGCCAAGCCTCTAATACCAGTGATACCAGGACAGAACAAGGGCTATTTTTAGACAGGCAGCATCTAAGACTACACTGTTTTCAATTCAGCATTGGGACATTTTCAGATTCAGCAAATGTCACTGTTTAGTTTAGTTTATTAGGATCCCCATTGCATCCCCCATCCCCAGTGCACTGCACATGCAGCAGCTACTCTTCCTGGGGTCCACATACAATGTACAAATACATGACAAAGTACAGACCAGTAATAGACAAGAACAACATAAGATATTACATTTAAATAAAACATGCAAATTAAATAAGAGTTATATATAGGAAAGACACCAAGAGACAACAAAAATACTATGTACACTATCAGGGCCGGTACGATATCAGGGTTCGGTACGATACGGTACAATGGTGTCACGGTTCAGTACGGTTTCGATACATTGACAAAATAAATGCCTGAGAAATATATAATTTGTATTTAGATGTTCCATTTATTATAATAGTAAACATGGGTAGCTTGAATTCCTAGGAGCATATGAAAACAAAGGGACAACAAGAACCAGCAGTGCCTGCCATATGACATGAAATAAAATAATCATTTAAAACAGAACTTCAACAACAGTGCATAGTCCAGCAGCATATATCAAAATTAAGTCACATAGCAGTGCCTTAAACAAAATGGGACCACTTGAAACATGTTACTTCCAAAGAAGAAAAAATATAATTTGTACCTGAGAAAATGTATTTTCTATTTTCCTTGTATAACAATAACTAACATTGGGTGGCTAGGCTTTTAGCAGCATAGGCTGCTACACAAAACAGCAGTGCCTGCCTTATAACATAAAACAATAAAATAGTCATTTAAATAACAACTTCAACAAGAGTGCTTAGTCCAGCAACATATTGAAACACTTTGTCACATAGCAGTGCCTTAAACAAAATAGGACCACTTGAGACTAGTTACTTGAATTTTTATTTTAATAAAAACATTTTGATCCGATTTTAAAGTTTTTCTTTAAGAAGGTTAGTCTATCCACATGATCTGCAGTGAGCACAGATCGGCTTGCTGTGACAATGTAAGCCGCTGTGGAGAATACCCTCTCGCTAGGGTCAGAGGTCCCAGGCACAGTCAGGTAGCGCCTTGCTAACATGGCAACATGAGAGTATATTAACTCTTTGGTCTTCCACCATGTAAGATGATCAGCATCCAGAGGAATACAGTCCACTTCCCTGTATGAGGTCACCTCCTCCTCTATGACCTTGACCTTTGACTTGGTTCCCTGCTCATGGGTCGTGAACAACTCCCCAAAAAGCTCAGCCATGGCAGACTTATTTTCTGGAGGAGAACCCCTGTCGTCTGTCGTCTCTGGAGAGGGGTTGGCTCCTGTGGTATCTGTGGCTTGACCCTGCAGAATTAAATTAGATGAAAATTACTATGAAGTGGTTTTAAAAATATGATTTGTTGTTAGAAATATATATCAGATACTATTATGACAATTACAATTATTACTTTATAATGAATTGTTAAATCACTAATTAATAAAATAATAAATGTCACATTAACAAAATAAATACTATACCTGTTGTATATGGGTCACAATCTCTGCTGTGAGTTCATTGTAGACTCTCAGACGAGCAGTAGCATCCAGGTGCAGCAGGGACTTGAACCGGGGGTCCGAAGCGGTGCTCTTGTGTAAGAAGTCTTGGACACCAGGGTCAGCATATCTAAGCTCCAGGTTAACTCTGACCTATCATCAGATCATGATATTTTGTTCTTTCACACCAAGGCTTGGTGATTATCGAGGCCAGGAGTGTTGGAAAGATTTAAAACTGAGGAACTATCATTTGCAATGTATGTTAAAACTTTGTTTACAGACAAACAAATATACTTTGTTTACAAAATGTGAGGCGAAGAAAAAATGACGGAGAAGCTCAGCTTACAGTATTAGTGGTGGATGTGGTGAATTAGGACAATCAAAATCAGACATTGCAAATGGGCTCTTTCCTACATTTGCACACAGCTGGCCAGGTAAATTACTGTAATTAATACATTCATTAACAGAAATTAATGTAACCAAATGACAGGATTAACAGTATATTTACTAGGCCTACTGGTGACATATGTAATGGGGAATTGATACAAAAAAATAAACAATCAAAGGGCAAGCAATTCACAAAATTAAACAATGAATGCGAAAGAATTGCACTGTGCACCCGACAACTTTTCTTTTCCAATTCGCAAACCAGAGATCTGTTATATAATGACAAGATGCTCCAAGATGCTCATGTTTCTGCCCTAACAACGGGAGTCATGGTCCCAAAGGCGGAAAGGCAGGCAACAAGTTTAGGTCTGCATATTATACCATATAAACGCATTGGGTTTATTCTGGACAGATTTGCCTCTTCCTCTGCTGAAACTCTCTCACCAGAGAAAGCATCCGAGTGTGCGAAACAGCGCCCCTCTGTCTTACTACATCTTGCCCATGTATCTGATGCTGTCTGGCCAGAAATAGTATGACATGCAGGTCACCAAGAAAATAAATGTATTGTTTAACAACACACACATATTCTCCAGATACTGACAGTTTGCACTTGGTGGCCTATAGCAGCACACTAAAAGAAGACGCTTCAGATGAGGCAGGTGAACCTGCAACCACAGGACTTTCACTTCATTTGTCATGAGATCCTCTCTGAGCTTTACAGGAATATGGCTCTGAACATATACAGCGACACCTCCCCCGTGGTCATTCCTGTCTTTTCTATACATGTTATATCCTTGTAACCCTAACTGCTGTATCATCAAAGGTGCTGTTAAAGTCTCAGAAATGGCTAATATATTAATATTATCTAAGATTAGCAAATGACTAATCTCCTGAATTTTGTTTCTGAGGCTACACATATTTATATGAGCAAACTTGAACCCTTTCCTGGGTAGATTATATAAAACGGAACTTATAATGATAATAGGTTGTATTTCTGATAATAACAAAGAAGGATTGTAGGGATTTTTGAGCAGATTACATTCAGCAGATGCCTTATCTGGTTTAGCACGTCTGCAGTAGGGTGCTCTATTCTTTGTGCCAATCTCTTCTGATTGGTGTGTTGTCCTGTTAACATAGGAGGTAGTGGGGTGGGTGGGTGCTGTCCACTCTGGAAGCCCAATGTTGCAGGGTGGAGCTGGCCTCTCTGAATGGGGCCTGGTGGTGTAAACATTGTCAAAGAGAGCACAGCTTCTAGACAGCGCAGCGTTGTTGCTCTGAATAATGTGGAAGGGCACATCTCCACGTGGCAACTACGTGGACATAGTGATTTTGGTGTTAGGAAATCTCTCTGCAGCTCTGGCTGCCACCTGCGGCATTGCAGGAGCTACATGTTCTCTTATTGCCACCAAACCATTAGGCACTAGGCACCATAGCTTTCTGACTGACATGCCAGAGAATAGCAGTTATTCTCTGAGAAATTTCCAATTGGAGTCACTTAAAATGAAGGTCATTGTGGTCTGTGATGTCTGGAGTGATGTTCTTTAGATGGAGTGGGGTGGGGACTACAGGTGGCTCCAGTTGTGGTCTGGTAGTGAGGGTTATAGTAGGCTCCAGTTGTGCACGCACGCACAAAAACACACACACACACGCACGCACGCACGCACGCACGCACGCACGCACGCACACACACACACACACACACACACACACACACACACACACACACACACACACACACACACACACACACACACACACACACACACAGACAGGGGTTTTATGTGTGACCTCCCAGCAGAGGAGAGGAAGGGTTTGTTAACAGTAACGTTAACAGGATGTTTACTGTAGGACTCTTGCAGTGACTTGAGATTCTCCTGTTTGGAGAATATATTTACAGATGTGTCTCAGCCTAGCGGGATGAGGATGAGAGGATCATGTGGTCAGCGGATGTCTGAGTTGATGGGAAGCGTGTTTGATCCAGTGGGGTGTGTAATTGGAGGAACAGTATATTTCTGGATGCAGAATATTTAACCTGGCAAACAGTCAGGGACATCTGCTCTAGCGATTATTGGCTTCTTAAGTACATAACAATGAACATTATTCCTGCTCGTAGTTTGTTACTACTCCTTCTATAAAATCAGCAGTTATCCTCGACACAGTAACCAGGAGAAGTGTGGTAGTACCTAAAGGAGTGGCAGTAACCAGGAGAAGTGTGGTAGTACCTAAAGGAGAGGCAGTAACCAGGAGAAGTGTGGTAGTACCTAAAGGAGTGGCAGTAACCAGGAGAAGTGCGGTAGTACCTAAAGGAGTGGCAGTAAACAGGATAAGTGTGGTAGTACCTAAAGGAGTGGCAGTAACCAGGAGAAGTGTGGTAGTACCTAAAGGAGTGGCAGTAAACAGGATAAGTGTGGTAGTACCTAAAGGAGTGGCAGTAACCAGGAGAAGTGTGGTAGTACCTAAAGGAGTGGCAGTAACCAGGAGAAGTGTGGTAGTACCTAAAGGAGTGGCAGTAACCAGGAGAAGTGTGGTAGTACCAAAAGGAGTGGCAGTAACCAGGAGAAGTGTGGTAGTACCAAAAGGAGTGGCAGTAACCAGGAGAAGTGTGGTAGTACCTAAAGGAGTGGCAGTAACCAGGAGAAGTATGGTAGGACGCAGGAGTGGCAGTAACTAGAAGAAGTGTGATAGTAACTAAAGGAGTGGCAGTAACCAGAAGTGGCAGTAACCAGGAGAAGTGTGATGGTAACTAAAGGAGTGGCAGTAACCAGGAGAAGTGTGGTAGTAACTAAAGGAGTGGCAGTAACCAGGAAAAGTGTGATAGTAACTAAAGGAGTGGCAGTAACCAGGAGAAGTATAGCAGTAACCAGGAGTGGCAGTAACCAGGAGAAGTGTGATAGTAACTAAAGGAGTGGCAGTAACCAGGAGTGGCAGTAACCAGGAGAAGTGTGATAGTAACTAAAGGAGTGGCAGTAACCAGGAGAAGTGTGGTAGTAACTAAAGGAGTGGCAGTAACCAGGAGAAGTGTGATAGTAACTAAAGGAGTGGCAGTAACCAGGAGAAGTATAGCAGTAACCAGGAGTGGCAGTAACCAGGAGAAGTCTAGCAGTAACCAGGAGTGGCAGTAACCAGGAGAAGTGTGATAGTAACTAAAGGAGTGGCAGTAACCAGGAGAAGTGTGATAGTAACTAAAGGAGTGGCAGTAACCAGGAGAAGTGTGGTAGTAACTAAAGGAGTGGCAGTAACCAGGAGAAGTATAGCAGTAACCAGGAGTGGCAGTAACCAGGAGAAGTCTAGCAGTAACCAGGAGTGGCAGTAACCAGGAGAAGTGTGATAGTAACTAAAGGAGTGGCAGTAACCAGGAGTGGCAGTAACCAGGAGAAGTGTGATAGTAACCAGGAGAAGTCTAGCAGTAACCAGGTGTGGCAGTAACCAGGAGAATTGTGATAGTAACTAAAGGAGTGGCAGTAACCAGGAGAAGTGTGATAGTAAGCAGGAGTGGCAGTAACCAGGAGTGGCAGTAACCAGGAGAAGTGTGATAGTAACTAAAGGAGTGGCAGTAACCAGGAGAAGTGTGATAGTAACTAAAGGAGTGGCAGTAACCAGGAGTGGCAGTAACCAGGAGAAGTGTGATAGTAACTAAAGGAGTGGCAGTAACCAGGTGTGGCAGTAACCAGGAGAATTGTGGTAGTAACTAATGGAGTGGCAGTAACCAGGAGAAGTGTGGCCTACTGTGACTGCTGTGTTCGTCTAAAGTAGTACCTAGGTCCTGCATGGCATCATTTAATGTTATCCTGTGTCAATTATAATGTGTTGCATTATAAGAAGAAACATTTAGGTGTTCGTGGATGTGGGCGTGTGAATGTACGAGTGTATGTGTGTGAGCGTCAATGCAATCATATTCAGTATATACTGTACATGCTTGCGTGTGTGCAGACATACAGTCCATGCGTGTGTGTGTGTTTTTGGGTCACTCCTCGAGGGGGAGCAGGCTGGCACATGAGTGACCCACCTAAGTGCTCCGTTATTGGGGTGAAGAAGGCCTGCGTCCGGGGTGAAGATGGCCGCCACATCCCATGCCAAAAGAATCCCTGCGTTATAAAGAGTACCCTGCAGTAACAATCAGAGGAAGAAGCCATTGTACTGGTCCTCAGGAAGCAGCTAGGAGCCTCAGAGGAGAAGCCTGTGTGTGGAGGAATGGAATGGGGCTTCCAGGTCCCTGTTTGAGCTATAGCCAGTGTGTGTGTGTGTGTGTGTGTGTGTGTGTGTGTGTGTGTGTGTGTGTGTGTGTGTGTGTGTGTGTGTGTGTGTGTGTGTGTGTGTGTGTGTGTGTGTGTGTGTGTGTGTGTGTGTGTGTGTGTGTGTGTGTGTGTGTGTGTGTGGAAATGAAATGACTGCAGGACATGGCACTTTGCCTTTGTATTGGTTTATACTGTATATCACTCACTACCTCCAGAAGGTTGTTGACCTATTGAGGATGATCATTTTCATTCCGTCAATTAAGATTTTTTATCCGTTAGTCAATGAATGGAAAGCTTATTCTTAGTCTAGTCTGGTGGATAGAGTGGGTCTATTGCCCCTCCGCTCATCCCTTCTTGTTCTTCTTCATCCCTTCATCTTCAGCTCAATTCGGTTGGTCTGATCTGGACCAGTCCCGTCAGACAGGGGTGCAGACAGACAGACTCCCCCAAATCTGACATGGGTCAAACTGGAGGATCAGAGT
Organism: Salvelinus alpinus; assembly: GCF_045679555.1. NCBI lineage: Eukaryota > Metazoa > Chordata > Actinopteri > Salmoniformes > Salmonidae > Salvelinus > Salvelinus alpinus. The sequence continues at coordinate 18,792,450 of NC_092105.1, read as the reverse complement.
GAAGGGGCTACAAGGAATGTTCTTGACCTGTAGTTTAACCCCACAAGGAATGTTCTTGACCTGTAGTTTAACTCCACAAGGAATGTACTTGACCTGTAGTTTAACTCCACAAGGAATGTACTTGACCTGTAGTTTAACTCCACAAGGAATGTACTTGACCTGTAGTTTAACTCCACAAGGAATGTGCTTGACCTGTAGTTTAACTCCACAAGGAATGTTCTTGACCTGTAGTTTAACTCCACAAGGAATGTACTTGGCCTGTAGTTTAACTCCACAAGGAATGTGCTTGACCTGTAGTTTAACTCCACAAGGAATGTGCTTGACCTGTAGTTTAACCCCACAAGGAATGTACTTGACCTGTAGTTTAACTCCACAAGGAATGTTCTTGACCTGTAGTTTAACTCCACAAGGAATGTGCTTGACCTGTAGTTTAACCCCACAAGGAATGTACTTGACCTGTAGTTTAACTCCACAAGGAATGTTCTTGACCTGTAGTTTAACCCCACAAGGAATGTACTTGACCTGTAGTTTAACTCCACAAGGAATGTTCTTGACCTGTAGTTTAACTCCACAAGGAATGTACTTGACCTGTAGTTTAACTCCACAAGGAATGTGCTTGACCTGTAGTTTAACCCCACAAGGAATGCCTATTTCCCTGTACACACACACACTTCGCAAAACATGGTATCACCACACAAAACACCCCAACTGTGCCGGCCACAGATGAATGATAAAAACAGCTGAAGTTGATCCCTGGTGAGAGAAAAGAGCAAGGGATCAAGGGAAGGAGCGAGAGAGAGAAAAGAGACTGAAAAAGGGGGAAGGAGAAATGGGGTGATGAAAGGAAGATCTAAGCTAATGTGAATGCCTGGGGTTCCCTTTAAGTGACTGGAAGATTAATGACTTAGGTTAGCTGGGCTATTTATTTTTGTGTGTGTGCGTGTGCGTGTGTGTATATACAGTGGGGAGAACAAGTATTTGATACACTGCCGATTTTGCAGGTTTTCCTACTTACAAAGCATGTAGAGGTCTGTAATTCTTATCATAGGTACTCTTCAACTGTGAGAGACGGAATCTAAAACAAAAATCCAGAAAATCACATTGTATGATTTTTAAGTAATTAATTTGCATTTTATTGCATGACATAAGTATTTGATCACCTACCAACCAGTAAGAATTCCGGCTCTCACAGACCTGTTAGTTTTTCTTTAAGAAGCCCTCCTGTTCTCCACTCATTACCTGTATTAACTGCACCTGTTTGAACTCGTTACCTGTATAAAAGACACCTGTCCACACACTCAATCAAACAGACTCCAACCTCTCCACAATGGCCAAGACCAGAGAGCTGTGTAAGGACATCAGGGATAAAATTGTAGACCTGCACAAGGCTGGGATGGGCTACAGGACAATAGGCAAGCAGCTTGGTGAGAAGGCAACAACTGTTGGCGCAATTATTAGAAAATGGAAGAAGTTCAAGATGCCGGTCAATCACCCTCGGTCTGGGGCTCCATGCAAGATCTCACCTCGTGGGGCATCAATGATCATGAGGAAGGTTAGGGATCAGCCCAGAACTACACGGCAGGACCTGGTCAATGACCTGAAGAGAGCTGGGACCACAGTCTCAAAGAAAACCATTAGTAACACACTACGCCATCATGGATTAAAATCCTGCAGCGCACGCAAGGTCCCCCTGCTCAAGCCAGCGCATGTCCAGGCCCGTCTGAAGTTTGCCAATGACCATCTGGATGATCCAGAGGAGGAATGGGAGAAGGTCATGTGGTCTGATGAGACAAAAATAGAGCTTTTTGGTCTAAACTCCACTCGCCGTGTTTGGAGGAAGAAGAAGGATGAGTACAACCCCAAGAATACCATCCCAACCGTGAAGCATGGAGGTGGAAACATCATTCTTTGGGGATGCTTTTCTGCAAAGGGGACAGGACGACTGCACCGTATTGAGGGGAGGATGGATGGGGCCATGTATCTGCGAGATCTTGGCCAACAACCTCCTTCCCTCAGTAAGAGCATTGAAGATGGGTCGTGGCTGAATCTTCCAGCATGACAACGACCCGAAACACACAGCCAGGGCAACTAAGGAGTGGCTCACGTAAGAAGCATCTCAAGGTCCTGGAGTGGCCTAGCCAGTCTCCAGACCTGAACCCAATAGAAAATCTTTGGAGGGAGCTGAAAGTCCGTATTGCCCAGCGACAGCCCCGAAACCTGAAGGATCTGGAGAAGGTCTGGAGGGAGGAGTGGGCCAAAATCCCTGCTGCAGTGTGTGCAAACCTGGTCAAGAACTACAGGAAACGTATGATCTCTGTAATTGCAAACAAAGGTTTCTGTACCAAATATTAAGTTCTGCTTTTCTGATGTATCAAATACTTATGTCATGCAATAAAATGCAAATGAATTACTTAAAAATCATACAATGTGATTTTCTGGATTTTTGTTTTAGATTCCGTCTCTCACAGTTGAAGTGTACCTATGATAAAAATGACAGACCTCTACATGCGTTGTAAGTAGTAAAACCTGCAAAATCGGCAGTGTATCAAATACTTGTTCTCCCCACTGTATATTATTGGTTGCACGTGTGTGTGTGGGTCATGTTTGTCTAATCTTTTGGGAAGTTAGATTTGGAGGAAAAAGCTTGTGAACACAAACTGTGTGAACATCAACCTGGTGGACTAACCAGAGTGCCTCTCCTAAAAAGGAATGGGAAATGGGGGGGATGCCAAATCAAATCAAATCAAAGTTTATGTGTCACGTGTAAAGAAATAAAAACAACAATGAAAAAGAGAGTGGAAAATAACAGTAGCGAGGCTATATGCAGTACCGAGGCTATAACAGTAGCGAGGCTATAACAGTAGTGAGGCTATAACAGTAGCGAGGCTATAACAGTAGTGAGGCTATATGCAGTACCGAGGCTATAACAGTACCGAGGCTATAACAGTAGCGAGGCTATATACAGTACCGAGGCTATAACAGTAGTGAGGCTATATGCAGTACCGAGGCTATATGCAGTACCGAGGCTATAACAGTACCGAGGCTATAACAGTACCGAGGCTATAACAGTAGTGAGGCTATATGCAGTACCGAGGCTATATGCAGTACCGAGGCTATAACAGTAGTGAGGCTATATGCAGTACCGAGGCTATAACAGTAGTGAGGCTATATACAGTACCGAGGCTATAACAGTACCGAGGCTATAACAGTAGTGAGGCTATATGCAGTACCGAGGCTATATGCAGTACCGAGGCTATAACAGTAGTGAGGCTATATGCAGTACCGAGGCTATAACAGTAGTGAGGCTATATACAGTACCGAGGCTATAACAGTACCGAGGCTATAACAGTAGTGAGGCTATATACAGTACCGAGGCTATAACAGTACTGAGGCTATAACAGTACCGAGGCTATAACAGTAGCGAGGCTATATACAGTATCGAGGCTATAACAGTAGTGAGGCTATATGCAGTACCGAGGCTATAACAGTAGCGAGGCTATATACAGGCACAGGTTAGTCGTGCTGATTGAGGTAGTATGTACATGTAGGTATAGTTAAAGTGACTATGCATATATTATAAACAGAGAGTAGCAGTAGCGTAAAAGAGGGGTTGGGGGGACACAATGCAAATAGTCCGGGTAGCCATTTGATTACCTGTTCAGGAGTCTTATGGCTTGGGGGTAAAAACTGTTGAGAGGCCTTTTCGTCCTAGAGTTGGCACTCCGGTACTGCTTGTCATGCCTATAGTTCTTGGGCACAGGGACTATGGTGGTGTGCTTGAAACATGTTGGTATTACAGACTCAATCAGGGACTGTTGCTTGCCTCGAAGCGAGCATAGAAGTGATTTAGCTCATCTGGTAGGCTCGTGTCACTGGGCAGCTCGCGGCTGTGCTTCCCTTTGTAGTCTGTAATAGTTTGCAAGCTCTGCCACATAAGACGAGCGTCGGAGCCGGTGTAGTATGAGTCAATCTTAGTCCTGTATTGACGATTTGCCTGTTTGATGGTTCGTCGGAGGGCATAGCAGGATTTCTTATAAGCTTCCGGGTTAGAGTCCCGCACCTTGAAAGCGGCAGCTCTACCCTTTAGCTCAGTGTGAATGTTGCCTGTAATCCATGGCTTCTGGTTGGGGTATGTACATACAGTCACTATGGGGACGACGTCCTCGATGCACTTATTGATAAAGCCAGTGACTGATGTGGTGTACTCCTCAATGCCATCGGAAGAATCCCGGAACATATTCCAGTCTGTTCTAGCAAAACAGTCCTGTAGTTTAGCATCTGCTTCATCTGACTACTTTTTTATAGACCAAGTCCCTGGTGCTTCCTGCTTTAATTTTAGCTTGAAAGCAGGAATCAGGAGGATAGAATTGTGGTCAGATTTACCAAATGGAGGGCGAGGGAGAATTTTTTTCCCTCTGGTTGCACATTTAACATGTTGATAGAAATTAGGTAGAACTGATTTAAGTTTCCCTGCATTAAAGTCTCCGGCCACTAGGAGCGCCGCCTCTGGGTGAGCGGTGTACTGTTTGCTTATTTCCTTATACAGCTGATTGAAATTGTGTGGTATGCAGTTTATCATAAGATACTCTACTTCAGGTGAGCGAAATCTAGAGACTTGCCAGGAAGATGAGACAATGAGGCATTGTTCTAAACTCTTCCAGGCTATCTCTATCTCGGGTCACACACACCACATCTTGTCTATGAAATGCCAACTTTAGGCTTTTATCACCAAGTGTCAGGTTTTGGCCAGGACTGTTCAGGTTTTGGTCACTAGATGTCCCCATTGCACCTTTTTTGTACCTTTTGTTTTTTCCTTGCTCTATTATTGTTTGCACCTGTGTGTCGTTCCCTTGTTAGTATTTAAACCCTGTGTGTTCCTCAGTTCTTTGCTCAGTGTTTGTATGTTAGCACCCAGCCCCAGCCCAAGCCTTGTTGTGAACATATATTTTCTCTTGTTGGATTTTCCAGAGGTTCTCTGGTTTTGTTCTTGTGTATTTTTGGATTAGTCTTTTGAGGTTTGTTTTTTCCCTTGCTGTTCTTACCACTTTGTGGATTTTCTTTGTATTTTGGAAGATATCCATTTTTGCCTCTTGGCTTTATTTTGGACGTTGTGGATTTATATTCTTTGCCTGAAGATCTTGTTCTTTTATTAAACCACCATCTCTAGTACTGCTGTGTCTGCCTCATCTTCTGGGTTCTGCCAATTATTAGTGACTGTTTCTCGCACCGGGTCCTGACACCAAGTTCGTCGGGAGTAGAAGCCCGACAAACCAGCATAATAACTTGCCCATAACTTGATTCAAGAAATAGAAAAATAGACTAGAGACAGAACTATCCTTCTCATGGTCCGAATCACACTATGTTTGTATCCACACTATGTATCCACACTGGGATATGGCCTACTGTGATTACTATGGTATAGATTATCTTATGTCTATCCAAATGTGCAAAACTACCTACAGAGTACCCATGTCTCCTATCTAATTATGTAACACGGTCCCAAAAAATCCAACCTTACCTCGTATTTTCTAAGTATCAGGAGTTAAAAACACTTACTATAACATCTAACAATAGTAACCCAGGGCATACCTGTTGACTTCATCAACAAAACATTTAATCAATTACATACACGTTATAATTTTAACTTCACCAAGCCAGATGCCCTCACAAGGCATCACCTGCACTCTAGTTCCTCGTTCAATACATTAACCTCACCAGTCCTACTGTGATCAACCCAGTACCACGGATCTGGACTTTTGATAGCCCGCAACTGGCTAATTAACAATTATGCCCAAGGATGCCTCACTTAAGAACACTCTTATCAACTCAACTCAGTCCTGTTAGTTACCTCAGCTGTGGCCTCTTAAGGAAGACCTCGCTCTGAGCGTACCCTCAACAGGGGCTTTTATGTTTTTATTATTTAAATGTTTTCTTTATAATTTCATCATTTATTGATAGATTGTCCAAGCCTACCTCTTTCAGTACTCTGTCCGAGATCCGGTATCCACCCTTGCACGCTACCTCTCAGATCATAGGCGGGTCCAGCTTCTCAATAATTAGCCTGATTTACCCTGAGATCCCAATTTCTGATCCCCTGTGCACAGTTTCCCCAGATCTGGAAATTCAGTACTGAGAGAGTCTGTCATTTCTTCAAACAATCATCTTTATTTAATATTGATTAATTGTTGCAATAATAAAACCGTCAACGCAACAGTCTTATCGTAAGAATGTTAACATTTTAGTAATTTAGCAGACGATCTTATCCAGAGAAACTTACAGGAGCAATTAGGGTTAAGTGCCTTGCTCAAGGGAACATCAACACATTTTTTACCTAGTCTGCTCAGGGATTCAAACCAGTGACCATTTCGGTTACTGGCTCAATGCTCTTAACCGCCCTGAGGCTGGGGTCCTGGCTAAATTACCAATCTGGCCATCACACCATCATGGCCACCTAATCAACTCCAGCTTCCAATTGGCTCATTCATCCCCCCTCCACTCCCCTGTAACTATCCCCCAGTTTGTTGCTGTAAATGAGAATGTGTTCTCAGTCAACTTACCTGGTGAAATAAAAATAGACTCTAGACCCTCCATGGTTTGCTTTTCCAACAAACATAATGTTTAAGTGTCTGTTTACAGAGCTTAGTGTTGCTTGTGTATAACTTAACTGAATCATACTGTATATACTATTGGATCACACCAGTTGTAATGGACTAGGCTGATTTCAACATGTATTTAAATCTCAAACACATCTGATTAATTTGGCTGAAGTCAGCTGTTTTTCCTCAAATTTCAAGATGAGTCATGAAGCAGTTAATATCATCATCAGCGATTATTGGCTCAGTGAGATGTTTTACTTTAAATCCCTCACATAGATAGAGGTAAATGAGTGATAGATTGGCTTGTTCCATTTATGGAGGTAGGCAATGAGCCTAGAAAGGCCAACTGGCCTGTTCTCTTCTTGCCAATGAAACAGTGTACTGTAGTTGTTGAATACTCATTTTATCGATCATAATCTGCTTCTGGAAAAACGTATGTGATATGGCTTTACGTCCCCTATTATATTGTGGATCGAGAGTTACCTCTCTAAAAGAACACAGAGGACGTTCTTTCATGGAAGCCTCTCCAACATAATCCAGGCAGAGTCAGGCATTCCCCGGGGCAGCTGTCTAGGCCCCTTACTTTTTGCAATTTTTATTAATGACCTGCCACTGGCACTGAGGGAAGCCTGTGTATCTATGTATGCTGATTAATCAACACCATACACGTCAGCTACCACAAAAAGTGAAATCTCTGCAACACTTAACAAAGAGCTGCAGTTAGTATTAGAATGGGTGGCAAGAATTAAGATAATCCTAAATCTTTCAAAAACTAAAAAAGCATTGTATTTGGGACAAATCCTTCACTAAACCCTAAACCTCAATTAAATCTTGTAATGAATAATGTGGACATTTACACTTGGTGTAACCCTGGATTATTAACTGTCATGGTCAAAACATATTAATGCAACGGTAGCTAAGATGAGGAGAGGTCTGTGCCACAAAAAGGGACATAGGAAAATTACAGTTGGCCCAGAACAGAGCAACTGTATATGAGAGCTAACATCAGTAACATGCATGTCTCTCCTGGGTCAAAGTAGAGGAGAGACTGACTGCATCACTACTTGTCTTTGTGAGAGGTATTGACATATTGAAAGCACAGCGCTGTCTGTTTAAACGACTAGCACACAGCTTAGACACCTGTGCATACCCCACAAGACATGCCACCAGAGGTCTCTACACAGTCCCCAAGTCCAGAATTTATTATGGGAAACACACAGTTTTACATAGAGCCATAACTACATGGAACTCGATTCCACTTCAAGTAACTCATGCAAGCAGTAAAATAATAACAAATAAAACTACACCTTATGGAACCGTGCAGATTGTGAAAAGGTACACACACACACATGTACACATGCACACACATGCTACCACACGCACTCTACACACACATACATTGTAATATTGTTATATTGCTGTATTAAGGATTTTGTATTGTAGATATGTTGTGGTAGAGTAGTGTGTAATCATGTGTTGTATTGTAGATATGTTGTGGTAGAGTAGTGTGTGTAATAATGTATTGTATTGTAGATATGTTGTGGTAGTGTGTAATAATGTGTTGTATTGTAGATATGTGGTGGTAGAGTAGTGTGTAATAATGTGTTGTATTGTAGATATGTTGTGGTAGAGTAGTGTGTAATCATGTGTTGTATTGTAGGTATGTTGTGGTAGAGTAGTGTGTAATCATGTGTTGTGTGATGTACTGTTTTATTTTGTATTTAATCTCCTTCATCTTGTTTGGACCCCAGTAAGAGTATCTTTGTGATGGGGATCCGTAAATTACCAGCCAGTAGCAGTGACATACCCAGGCTAGTCTCATACCCACTGCCCTGCTTCTACCCTCCAGACCTCCAGACCTATCCTCCAGCCTGTGCTCTCTCTGCTCCATACATGGCCAGCAGACAGGCAGTGGTTCTGGGTTTACTCTCTCCCCACTCATAGGTGTCTCTCACTGGACCATGAGCCATACCACATCGGACCTTTCACCTCACCTGGGGGAGGGTCATCTGGCTGTTGAGTGGTCTTTGGGGCCTGGTTCCATTTTCACCTCTTGCACCTTCCCAAAGCTCCAATGCCATTTTTTTTCTGACAGGAACTAATAGGTGTTAAGAATATGATGAACTTATCGGGCATATTTATTTCACCAAACAAGTACTTTCCGATCTGTGAACAGCAAAAGGGTTAGGGTTCTAAGAGAAGATGTCAGGGGCCAAAATGGAACTGGACCATGGTTCATTTTAGGCTGTTTAGTCCTGGAGGTTAGAGGAGTGAAATAGGGACATAGCCCTGTAGCTACAGATGTTGTTTACTGTACTTCTGAGATACTTCTGAGATACTTCTGAGATACTTCTGAGAATACCTACAGTGGGTGATATACGATCACCAGAGTTATGAAAGGCAGATCCTGTTGGAAACACTCTGTCTTATCCTAACCAGTGAGAAAACACCTGTTGGACCTTAGTATTTCTGTGTCTGTACATAATTGTTGTATACTGTGAGAGGTTTATATTCTGCAGATGTGATTGCGTGTGAGACCGAATAGATGGAAGTAGGGATGAATTTTCTCAGACCAGTAGAGATAGATGGGTGGGGGGTGTCCGGGTATTTGATGCTATGGATAACTGCTTCTCTTCATGCCTCATTTTCAACCTCAGCCTTATGTGACAGCCCGCACAAACATTAGCCCCACACCCACACACACACACACACACATACTTTGATATATTTCAGCTGCACTCTGTTAGAATTTCTGTTTTTGTTTTTGATTAGCTTGTTTCTTATGAAGTTTGACAGAATGGTATCATATGATGCCCTATAAAGTACAATTTATAACTGAAATTTAGATGGATTTTGTGTGGTCGGTCTCAATTTACAATCTCCATACTTCCTCTCTCCCCCTCTCTTTTTCTCAATCAATCCCTTCTTCTCTTTCTCTCCCCCTTTCTTCCCCTCTACCATTCCCATTATCCCTCTCTTTCCCCCTCTCTCTCTTCCTCTCTGTATTTCTCCCTCTCTGTCTCCCTCTTTCTCTCTTCCCCCTCTCTCCCTCTCTCTTTGTACAGTATTGACCCTCTCTCTTTTGACCCTTTCCCACTTCCCTCTCTCTCCCCCTCTCTCAGTGATTGATAGAGAGACTCCAGGGTCTCTTCAGGCTTAGCTGAAAAGATTCCAAGACCTCATTCTCCCCAATTCTCCTGGGTTTCTGAAGCCGAGCAGAATTCCCCTTCTCTCCATCTCTCCCTCTCTCACTATTCCTTTTATAGCCTCGTCACTGCGGTTGTCTTTTTCTCAGTTTATCTCAGTTTATCTTTCAGACTGGCACAGTCTTGGCAGAGGGGCAGGAGAACTTGGAGTCTGTCTGTCCTTTCTTTATCTCCTCTCTCCCACCCCTCATCTCTCTCTCCCTTTCTATCTCTCCCTTCCTATCTCTCTCTCTCTCAGCCAAGTGAGGGTCTGGTCATCTGTGTCTCCTCAATGGTGGTGACGGTAGAGAATGAGCTCAGATGGAAGGATTGTTTCAGCTGTGTTTGGATGTAGAACACACTCACACACTCAGGCCCTGAACACTGGTGAACGCTGTGTTTTTCTGTCTGCAGGTGTCATATACTGATTGTGTTCTTGAGTCATTTGTTTGAATTAGTAGATTTAGTTTTGGAGACAGTCATTTGACTCCATAGTTCAGAATGAATGTATGCATGATCTTCAGATGTTTTGAATCTGATTATTAGTGTTGGAAACTGACTCTGTACAGTACCTTAATAAATTCCTTGAAATGATTAGAACTTTCACCTAGCCAACCCTCAGTCTTTCAACTCTCCCTACCTCTGTATTTGGGATGGACGTACACGCCAAGCCTTCCCCAGGCCCCCATCTGCAGAAGTGAAGGACTAGTTTTCAGGTTAACTGTATCTTACTCGTTCCTCTTAGAACATGAAATAGGCAAATGGGGACACACACACGCACACCACACACAAACAGCCCAAAACATCTCTCTCACTCTCTCTCTCACTCACTCTCTCTCGCCCTGTCTCTCACGCTCTCTCTCTCTCTCTCTCTCTCTCTCTCTCTCTGTCTCTCCTTCTCCTTCAACACAGTGTTTTCCTAACACCCCCACAAAGAGGGCTCTTAGGTCCTAGTGTCATAATTGAATGACTCCCCTCCATCTGGATGTCATTGAGCATCTGATTAGAGGAGTGAAAAGCTAGCTGGCCGAGGTGACAGAGGGGTAAAGGTCAGCTTGTTAGCACCTTAGCTCCAGGAAGGCACGCCAGAGAGCCTAATCCCACATCCATTTACCTCAGTCAAAAGCAGGAAGTGCTGATTAGAAGTGTGGCCTCCTGGGAGATGGAGTTGAGGCTCTCTGTGACCCAGAGCTGGTTTAGTGTGGAGGGGCCCAGCTGTGAAGGGCCCAGGCCAGAAACCAGACTTGTGTTTATTCTGGAACACAGTAAGCCACAGCACAGTGGGAGACTCTACTCTCTCTCTCGCACTCTCTCTCTCTCACTCTTCTCTTGTTTTTCAATTTTTCTCTCATTCACACACTTGTTCTACTCAATCGCTTTCTCTGTTATCACTCATTCACATTCAAATATTCCCCTATCTTGCACTTCTCCTATAATCTTTTCTCTCTCTCTCTCTCTCTCTCTCTCTCTCTCTCTCTCTCTCTCTCTCTTCTGCTTTGAATGGTTTCAAGGGATGGTCCATTGGGAGCTGGGTGGGAAGTCACAGCTGACAAAAGAGTCCAGCTGTTCCCATACTCTCTCTCCTCATCCAAATATTCTTTCTAGGTTTCCTCACCCTCTTTCCCTATTTGTACATCATTTCTTCATTGGTGCATCTGTTGACGTGTTATATTCCCTAGAGAATAAAATCCTAGAACACTGTGTGCTCGTTCACAAAAGTCTGTGTGTGTGTGTTTATGTGTGCGGTATGTGCGTGTGTAGTGTCTCTGATCCCAGAGGAAGTGGATGGTGATGGGGCAGGAAGCTGAATGTGCAGAACAGGAGTGATGGTGCAGACAGATGGGCAACAGAGCAACTGAAGGAGCCAAAATGGCCAACATGAAGTAGCCCTTAGTGGAGAGTGTCCCTTTGGAATCCTCCTTATCTCCGTAATGGAGGGCTTTTATGGGAGAGTGTTGCTTCAAGATATGCTTCAATAACAAAATGTTTGCCAAGAAAAACATCATAGTGCTGATGTTTTGCATTGAGTGTGTGTGTGTGTGTGTGTGTGTGTGTGTGTGTGTGTGTGTGTGTGTGTGTGTGTGTGTGTGTGTGTGTGTGTGTGTGTGTGTGTGTGTGTGTGTGTGTGTGTGTGTGTGTGTGTGTGTGTGTGTGTGTGTGTGTGTTCAACACAATTTAGAATAGTCTGTAGGAGCAGATGTTATTTTAAGACTTGATTTATGGAATGACATTAAGCTATTGATGGCTGGTGGACAGTGACATTACTGAAATGTTATAAAACCACTCATTGAACTCTGGCCATACTTTCCCTGGGCCAGTTCATGATTGTGTGAAACAAAATGAGTTAACTTTTGAAGAGTTTATACAGATCAGTACAGTGAGGAAACAAAAGACAGAGAGAGGAAATGTGAGCAAGAGGAGAGAAAGAGAAAGAGAGGAAAGAGACAGAGCAGCGGTAAAGGAAGAGAAAGAGACTAAATGGATAGCGTAGCGAAAATGTGTTTCAAGTTACGATAACATTGGCTGTTGTCAAGCACTGGTTGCAAAATCACAGTGTCCGTGTCACGTTTTCTCTAAGCATCATAGTAGGGTGTAAAATTGTTCCCACGACCTTTATGAGTCATAGAGACAGACATAAGCGTTGAACAGTCAGTCTGCTTTACAGCCCACTCCTATTGTACGATGAGTGTGTGTGTTACTCATATTGTGTAGGCCTGTTTTTGAACTACAGGAACCATCATTTGCTTTGGCCTCAGATGAAACGTACACCCCATTAGGTTATATTAAGAAAGATACAATTATTTTACGGTAGAATAAAGTCTTTTTTCTAACTTTGTGACTGTGGGATGGGACACGCACTCAGAGAGAGTGAGGTGTGTGTGTGTGTGTGTGTGTGTGTGTGTGTGTGTGTGTGTGTGTGTGTGTGTGTGTGTGTGTGTGTGTGTGTGTGTGTGTGTGTGTGTGTGTGTGTGTGTGTGTGTGTGTGTGTGTGTGAGAGAGAGAGCGAGAGAGAGAGAGAGAGAGAGGAAGATCACAGGAGGCTGGGGGTGGGGAGGACGCCTCATAATAATGACTGTAATGAAGTGAATTGAATGATATCAAACACATGGAAACCATATGTTTGATGTGTTCGATACCATTCCATTCCGGCCATTACTATGAGCCCGACCTCCCAATGAATGTGCCACCAACCGCCTGTGATCCTGATAAGGCAGGTTAGCAAGGTAATCCTCTCAGAGAATAAAAAACCTGTTAACCCACTGTGTCTGGATATAGCCTGGTCCCAGAGTTCTTTGTGCTTTAGCCAATTGGCATATGATAGTTGGCTAAAGCACAGAGTTAGCCTGGGATCAGGGTAGTTTGGACATGCTTCAACACTTACAGTATAAGGTTCTCAATATCCAGGAGAAGGAATGGGGATGTAAGAAATAATATCTTAAGACGAACACAATAGTGTTATGTACTTAATATATACAGTGGGGAGAACAAGTATTTGATACACTGCCGATTTTGCAGGTTTTCCTACTTACAAAGCATGTAGAGGTCTGTCATTTTTATCATAGGTACACTTCAACTGTGAGAGACGGAATCTAAAACAAAAATCCAGAAAATCACATTGTATGATTTTTAAGTAATTAATTTGCATTTTATTGCATGACATAAGTATTTGATCACCTACCAACCAGTAAGAATTCTGGCTCTCACAGACCTGTTAGTTTTTCTTTAAGAAGCCCTCCTGTTCTCCACTCATTACCTGTATTAACTGCACCTGTTTGAACTCGTTACCTGTATAAAAGACACCTGTCCGACACTACGTGCAATCAAACAGACCTCCAGACCTCTCCACAATGGCCAAGACCAGAGAGCTGTGTAAGGACCATCAGGGATAACATTGTAGACCTGTACAAGGCTGGGATGGGCTACAGGACAATAGCCAAGCAGCTTGGTGAGAAGGCAACAACTGTTGGCACAATTATTAGAAAATGGAAGAAGTTCAAGATGACGGTCAATCACCCTCGAGTCTGTGGGCTCCATGCAAGATCTCACCTCGTGGGGCATCAATGATCATGAGGAATGTGAGGGATCAGCCCAGAACTACACGGCAGGACCTGGTCAATGACCTGAAGAGAGCTGGGACCACAGTCTCAAAGAAAACCATTAGTAACACACTACGCCGTCATGGATTAAAATCCTGCAGCGCACGCAAGGTCCCCCTGCTCAAGCCAGCGCATGTCCAGGCCCGTCTGAAGTTTGCCAATGACCATCTGGATGATCCAGAGGAGGAATGGGAGAAGGTCATGTCGTCTGATGAGACAAAAATAGAGCTTTTTGCTCTAAACTCCACTCGCCGTGTTTGGAGGAATAGAAGGATGAGTACAACCCCAAGAACACCATCCCAACCGTGAAGCATGGAGGTGGAAACATCATTCTTTGGGGATGCTTTTCTGCAAAGGGGACAGGACGACTGCACCGTATTGAAGGGAGGATGGATGGGGCCATGTATCGCGAGATCTTGACCAACAACCTCCTTCCCTCAGTAAGAGCATTGAAGATGGGTCGTGGCTGGGTCTTCCAGCATGACAACGACCCGAAACACACAGCCAGGCAACTAAGGAGTGGCTCCGTAAGAAGCATCTCAAGGTCCTGGAGTGGCCTAGCCAGTCTCCAGACCTGAACCCAATAGAAAATCTTTGGAGGGAGCCGAAAGTCCGTATTGCCCAGCGACAGCCCCGAAACCTGAAGGATCTGGAGAAGGTCTGTATGGAGGAGTGGGCCAAAATCCCTGCTGCAGTGTGTGCAAACCTGGTCAAGAACTACAGGAAACGTATGATCTCTGTAATTGCAAACTAAGGTTTCTGTACCAAATATTCAGTTCTGCTTTTCTGATGTATCAAATACTTATGTCATGCAATAAAATGCAAATGAATTACTTAAAAATCATACAATGTGATTTTCTGGATTTTTGTTTTAGATTCCTTCTCTCACAGTTGAAGTGTACCTATGATAAAAATTACAGACCTCTACATGCTTTGTAAGTAGGAAAACCTGCAAAATTGTCAGTGTATCAAATACTTGTTCTCCCCACTGTACGTCATACTTCAATGTTTCTTCCTCTAGAGTTTCTGTCCCTTCAGAAAGTTGCTGGCATTAATATATAGGCCTTTTGGTCAGACCACACTGGCCGAGTCTGTGTGCTTTTTAATGACCTTCAAGAGGATGATCTAACGAGACTCATGGAACTAACCTCATCTGATTGACCTAATGGTTTGGTTTATAGTAGTTGACTGACTGATACAAGACCAGTTTCTGTTGGAGTGAACGGATTTGGCCAGTGAATTGGTCATGGCTGGTTATTAACAGTATTGTTCTAGGACATCAAAGTGTGGGTCACATTCCTGACTTAATTTAAGAGACTTAATTTGTCTCTTTCAGCTGTGGCACAGAAATCACTGAAACTCAGTTAAGTGACAGAAACGTCACGCCCATTGATTTCTACATTATTGTACACACATCCAGATAAAAATGTAGTGTAGTTTTACCTGGTAAATGTATATATGATATGTGAATATGTGAAATTATTTCTAACAGATTGATGAATGTCTACAGATGTAGGGCATATACAGTGGGGAGAACAAGTATTTGATACACTGACAATTTTGCAGGTTTTCCTACTTACAAAGCATGTAGAGGTCTGTAATTTTTATCATAGGTACACTTCAACTGTGAGAGAAGGAATCTAAAACAAAAATCCAGAAAATCACATTGTATGATTTTTAAGTAATTCATTTGCATTTTATTGCATGACATAAGTATTTGATACATCAGAAAAGCAGAACTGAATATTTGGTACAGAAACCTTAGTTTGCAATTACAGAGATCATACGTTTCCTGTAGTTCTTGACCAGGTTTGCACACACTGCAGCAGGGATTTTGGCCCACTCCTCCATACAGACCTTCTCCAGATCCTTCAGGTTTCGGGGCTGTCGCTGGGCAATACGGACTTTCGGCTCCCTCCAAAGATTTTCTATTGGGTTCAGGTCTGGAGACTGGCTAGGCCACTCCAGGACCTTGAGATGCTTCTTACGGAGCCACTCCTTAGTTGCCTGGCTGTGTGTTTCGGGTCGTTGTCATGCTGGAAGACCCAGCCACGACCCATCTTCAATGCTCTTACTGAGGGAAGGAGGTTGTTGGTCAAGATCTCGCGATACATGGCCCCATCCATCCTCCCTTCAATACGGTGCAGTCGTCCTGTCCCCTTTGCAGAAAAGCATCCCCAAAGAATGATGTTTCCACCTCCATGCTTCACGGTTGGGATGGTGTTCTTGGGGTTGTACTCATCCTTCTATTCCTCCAAACACGGCGAGTGGAGTTTAGAGCAAAAAGCTCTATTTTTGTCTCATCAGACGACATGACCTTCTCCCATTCCTCCTCTGGATCATCCAGATGGTCATTGGCAAACTTCAGACGGGCCTGGACATGCGCTGGCTTGAGCAGGGGGACCTTGCGTGCGCTGCAGGATTTTAATCCATGACGGCGTAGTGTGTTACTAATGGTTTTCTTTGAGACTGTGGTCCCAGCTCTCTTCAGGTCATTGACCAGGTCCTGCCGTGTAGTTCTGGGCTGATCCCTCACATTCCTCATGATCATTGATGCCCCACGAGGTGAGATCTTGCATGGAGCCCCAGACCGAGGGTGATTGACCGTCATCTTGAACTTCTTCCATTTTCTAATAATTGTGCCAACAGTTGTTGCCTTCTCACCAAGCTGCTTGGCTATTGTCCTGTAGCCCATCCCAGCCTTGTACAGGTCTACAATTTATCCCTGATGTCCTTACACAGCTCTCTGGTCTTGGCCATTGTGGAGAGGTTGGAGTCTGTTTGATTGAGTGTGTGGACAGGTGTCTTTTATACAGGTAACGAGTTCAAACAGGTGCAGTTAATACAGGTAATGAGTGGAGAACAGGAGGGCTTCTTAAAGAAAAACTAACAGGTCTGTG
Organism: Salvelinus alpinus; assembly: GCF_045679555.1. Taxonomy (NCBI): domain Eukaryota; kingdom Metazoa; phylum Chordata; class Actinopteri; order Salmoniformes; family Salmonidae; genus Salvelinus; species Salvelinus alpinus. The sequence goes on along the minus strand of NC_092105.1, from coordinate 18,775,672 downwards.
AGAGCCAGAATTCTTACTGGTTGGTAGGTGATCAAATACTTATGTCATGCAATAAAATGCAAATTAATTACTTAAAAATCATACAATGTGATTTTCTGGATTTTTGTTTTAGATTCCGTCTCTCACAGTTGAAGTGTACCTATGATAAAAATGACAGACCTCTACATGCTTTGTAAGTAGGAAAACCTGCAAAATCGGCAGTGTATCAAATACTTGTTCTCCCCACTGTATATGTGTTGTGTGTGAAGACAGTCTGTAAATCCTACACACTCATACTTGGGATGTCTCTAAGCTGGAGACCACATACATGATTAACAATCTGCTGACAATACACGCACGCACGCACGCACGCACGCACGCACGCACGCACGCACACACATACATACATACATACATACATACATACATACATACATACATACATACATACATACATACATACATACTGTACATACATACATACATACATACATACATTCGCCCATACAGACACTGTACAGGCATGCACAGTCACACAATTCACAGATATAGACACACACAGATACAGATACAGACACACAGTCACACAACTCACAGATACAGATACAGACACACACAGTCACACAACTCACAGATACAGACACACACACTCGTATACAGACACACACACTCTTACACACACATGTATTCACTGACAGAGAAAGCTAATGAAAAACGTACACATTTAGAAGTGCACACACACACACACACACACTAACAGAAAAGTACTTGTCTATGTTTCCAATGATAGATGTCTAAGACCAGATGTGAGATTTTGTGAAGGATTTGTACCTCATCTTTAATGTCAAGCTTTTCTACATTTATTAGAGTGAGTTATGGCAGCTGGTATGGAATATCCTGACATGCACACACACAAACACAAAGTCACAGTCACATTCCAAAAAACAAATGGTGGCCATGTGGAGCCTCTCCCTCCCCCGTACTCCTCTTCTCTCTGCTCTGACTCAAACCTTCTTGCCCACCTCCCCTGCCTGGGACAGAAGAGACCCTGAGCACACTAACACACACACACACACACACACACACACACACACACACACACACACACACACACACACACACACACACACACACACACACACACACACACACACACACACACACACACACACACACACAGTGAAATGGCAACATAGAGGAGAGACTGGAGGAGAAACAGTCTAGAAGCTGAGTCTGAAGATAATGAAGAGAGAGGAAATTAAATGTCAATTAAATGTCAATTACATATTAAATAAATGTCAATTAGATGTCAATTCAATGTCAATGAGATATATTGCATCTATTGCATACTGCATATCAAATTGTTCTGATTTATGTTGAGTAGAGTGTTTATTGATAAGATGCTACCTTGTACAGTTGATTTGAAGGAGCACAATCTAATGGTCCATTGAAACTTTCTCCATCCCCTTGGGGGCAAATGTAACCATGACAACAACCTTCTCAGGCTCCCCCTCATGGCCCCCTGCTAGAGGTCAACAGTAGACTGGAGTAGGAAAGAAATTCCGCTGGGCCAGGGTCAGGGAGTAAAGGTCAAAATTCAGGACCCCATAGAGCATGAGCAACTACCTTTGCCAAACGGTCTGACCATGAGGTCCACGGGCGACTAAGGCTTGAACCAGTCACGGTCATGTTTCCTGTGGTTTAAAGTCCGGAGATTCAGGTACCTTCAACACCAAAGGCACTTAGACTGAGATTGGTTTTGTTAGAGAAGTTATATTTTACCTCCGTCTGACCTCTGATTGATGTATTTCCCCTATATTCTGCTGATAATGGAATATCAGTAGTTATTACTTGAGCAGTATTACTTTAGTGTTTCCATTGAGCTTGGTGTTTGACTTTGAGTTTATTTGTATTTTTACATGGACAGTGCACATTAATCAACGTTTCAGTAAAAGTGCCGGTTTTAACCGCAGTCCCTGGGCAGGTTATTAAAAACAATTACAATAACAATACAGACAGTCAATGAGCAGTGAGCACACGCATAGCAACATAGTACAAGCAAGATGTAGGATGCAGAGCAACATAGCACAAAAAGCAACAAGACAAAATCCATAAAAGCAACAAAGTGTTTCCACACCTCACAAGCTACAGACAACAGACAACATGGAAAGCGGCAATACACAGCTAGGGATTATGTTCACAAGTCTGATGGCCTTTAGCCATGTCTTCATGTTTTTTGTGAAAGTGTGATAGGTTGTGCAGGTATGTCTGTCTGATGGCAGTGTATTCCAGACATGGGAAGCTCTCACAGAGAAAGCAGATTGACTAAAGGTGCTTTTCCTTAAGGGAACTATACAGTCACCTCTCATGGCAGACCTTGTGGATCTGCTGCCATATGTTTGGGTTTTCTGTTTAACAAAAGTACTGAGTGGAGGGGGAGCCAGGCCATTTAGGATCTTGAATACAAGACATGCGTCGGTGTATTGCACAAGACTTTCCCAACTCAGGAGCTCATGCTTTCTGAGGATGTAACAGTGATGATGGCTATTGGGCTTCCTATCAAGCATTTTGAGAGCATGTTTGTAGACAGACTGAATGGGTTTTAATGTTGTACAGCAAACTTGGGCCCAACTACTCAAGCAGTATGTTAAGTGGGGGAGTGTCATAGATTTGATGTACAGTTTTGCTACCTTTGTAGTCAAACAATTTCGTATAAATTGGAAATTAGCTAAGTTGAATTTGGTTATTTGAGTTACCTTTTTCACCTGCTTTTTGAAAGAGAGGTTGGAATCAAGTATGATGCCAAGGTACTTAAAATCAGATACCACCTGGAGCTTTTCCCCTGACACATAGACATCTGGCTCAGTGGCATCAGTTGTCCTCTTTGTGAGGAGCATGCGGACTGTTTTTTGCACATTGAGATGCAAACATGAGTCCGTGAGCCACTTTGTAACCTGGACCATTACAGTAGTGAGTTCTTGTGCAGCTTGTTGTTTGCTCTTTGCATGCACATATATCACTGTATCATCTGCATGCATTTGAACTTCAGACCCGGTACAGACAGAAGGCAGATCATTAATGTGCAGGCTGAACAAGAAGGGCCCCAGAATTGACCCTTGGGGCACACCCACATCATAGCTAAGAGTGGGCGACAGCTCATTGCTCACTCTGACACACTGAGTTCTGCCTTCAAGGTATGATTTCATCCATCTCAAGCCATCAGGGGAAAGTTGAACTTGGACAATTTTGTGATGAGAACCTCATGGTTAACAGTATCAAAAGCCTTCATTAGGTCCAGAAACACAGCCCCAACAACGCCCCCTTTGTCCATCTTGGACTTCACATTTTCCAGAAAAAAGCAGTTGGCCGTTTCTGTGGAGTGTTTTGCTCTGAAGCTGAACTGCATGGAGTGTAATGTGAAGGGGCTGTTGTTGAGGTGGGCAATCAGTTGCTCTGCTACACGCTTTTCAACAACCTTCAACACCACAGGGAGTATACTAACACTCTTTGCAGTGTTACTATGGTCTTTCCCCGTTAACTTTTTTTAGATTCTCCCAGATCAATTTAGAAATTCCCTTTGCTTCACCAATTATGTTAATAAAAAAGTTTGCCTTGGCTTCTCTGATTTCTTTCATCACCTTATTTTTCAACATGGTAAACCCACGTCTGTCATGCTCTAATTTGAACATTATGGTATGCTGTGTACTGTCCTCTCCTGTGGAACGGTGAACCAATGTGTTTGGTGTTGGTATTCTCCGGCAGTAGATTTGTATCATCCCAGCAAGGACGCACTGAGATCATCAGTAGAGAAGCTACATAACTGACAATTGTGGCAATGTACTGGAGATAAAATGCATAATTGCACTTTAAATCTTTGCATGAGTTACTTAGCTGGGGTCGGCGTACACCTGATGTTTTAGTTAAAATAACAGCATCTGTAGGAGAAGCAGCAACTGCTGCACCACCCTCCCTTCTGTCTGCCATCTGCCACGTCATGTGCTGTGAATGTTCTTTTTATGGTGAATACCCTGTCAGGAGTGATCAGACGATTACAGATCAGTGATCCTGACCTCTCTTCCTCTCTGATCTATGATCTGTGTTCATGTGATCACCTGGAGCTATGGGGGAGTCACAGAGAGACACAGTGTTTGTGCTCCAGTTCTTCGTTTCATGTGTGTAAGACGAGAAGCCATCTTTGAAGAAAGATCATCTGTATCCATCACTTCAGGTTGATTCAGCTTGATGACTGTTTTGACACGGCTCTCATGATCAGTATATGTACGTAACTACCACTTTGTGAGACTTATGGTAGAAGTTAACCACAGATACAGGGTCAGTTTTTCCATCCCCTATAATGGTTATCGATAGGATAGGAAGTAAGGTAATCTGATATTTGATTGTTGTTAAGGTGATGGTTTGCACGTGCGGTGTCCACTCATGTGATTGCCATCCTAAAAAGGCTCAGAGAACCACACATACTGTACATTTATGTAGACAATCTCAACTCCAAACATGTAAGACAGTCACAAGGCAAATGAAGTACAGGCGGACACAGGAGATCCAATGGGTTCATTAGAAATGACGTCATTGTTCTCTCCCCAAAGCCCTGCTGTCATTCCCTCAGTGATATGCCTATCTTTGTGTTTCCTCTCCATCTAAATAACTCTATTTGTTCGGGACAGATTAATGAACATTTAGGGATTACCAGATGTCACAGGAAATGATGCACCAAGAGAGATCTGGAATGTACACAGGCAGGTCACCCGTGATACATCTCAGTATTCGACGTCCATCCATGTCTGAGGATGTTGGAAGATTACGTAGAAACCGCCTACTAGGGGCAACAGTGAACGCTGTTACCTTCAAGCCTCTGGTTCCCCAAAGGTTGCATGTTCGAATCCAGTGATAAAACATTGTTTTTTATATTTTTGTTTTGAGCCTATCCCAAACGTTAACCCTAACCTTAAGAATTCAGAGTTAATAAAGTTGAAACGATACAGATAAGTAACCAAAAACGTTTAAATTTGACATTTGGAACATCAAGTTGGAACAACTTGTTTGAGGAACATGGATGAATGTCGAATTCTGACATGAGACTGTAAGAGCTTGTTGAAATGTACAAGCTGTGTGTATATTTGACTCACCACCTGGATTTGGTCTTATGTAGCAAAATCTGAAATTGTGTTTTTTACATTGGATAAAAGTAGAGACTCAGAGCTACAAAATAGTAAATCATACACTGCATTTGAGGAACAATGGGAAAGTAATTCTGCTTTGAAAGTTGATTAACTTGTAAACTGCCTTTTGAGAAAATGGCCTTTGAATGTTTTGGTATCTAGTGAAGAGATCCTCTTTGTCTACACCCATTCAGCATCGTTCACACCCTTTTAAGCTTTAGCCCCACCCATCTCGCTTCGCTCTGGGAGCGCACACTTGACGCTCTGGCCGATGATTTGTTTACCTATGGATAACATGGAAACAGCCTAACCAGCTTTGCTGGCAACAACTTCATTATGCTTTTTTGCAGACGTTTACTGACACCAGCCATATTCAACGGGTGTTGTGCACACGTCACGTATCGTTAGCTAACGAGCCAGACAGCTAACGTTAGTTTGTTAAACAACAATGAACATTTCCAACAATGCCACAGTGCTGGGAGCTAACCAACCAGGTTCAATGTTAGCTAGCTATCGGTACACTTTAGTTTAAGACATATAGCTAGCTAGTTAGGTAAACAATGAACCGAGCTAGGTAAACAACATTTAAGATCACACACGTCACGTAATGTTAGCTAACGAGCCAGCCAGCTAACATTAGCTAGTTAAACAACAATGAACACAGTGCCAAATCATGTTGTTACTACCCTGCATGAATACGGCTCTGGGATCCGAATAATAACGACAGCTAGGGAGCCAGCCAGCTAACGTTAGCTAGCTACCTAACAGTACACTTTAGATTGAAATGAAACCACTTTCTGTCAAAATTATAAATATCTAATATCTGAAAATGTAGGGTATAGTCCAGATGTATAAGGTTAGGGAATAGGCCAGAGGTATAGGGTTAGGGAATAGGCCAGAGGTATAGGGTTAGGGAATAGGCCAGAGGTATAGGGTTAGGGAATAGGCCAGAGGGATAGGATTAGGGAATAGGCCAGAGGTATAGGGTTAGGGAATAGGCCATAGGTATAGGGTTAGGGTATAGGCCAGAGGGATAGGGTTATGGTATAGGCCAGAGGTATAGGGTTAGGGTATAGGCCAGAGGTATAGGGTTAGGGTATAGGCCAGAGGGATAGGGTTAGGGGATAGGCCAGAGGGATAGGGTTAGGGTATAGGCCAGAGGGATAGGGTTAGGGTATAGGCCAGAGGGATAGGGTTAGGGTATAGGCCAGAGACATGTGTGTGTCCTTTGGAAAGACGTGTGTCCTCATTGGTCTTTCTGAAGCCCTTGTCATCGGGGGACAGAGGTCTCCCTCACGACGCCAGGTCAGCGGAGTCAATCACCACCTTCCGGAGACACCTGAAACCCCACCTCTTTAAGGAATACCTAGGATAGGATAAAGTAATCCTTCTAACCCCCCCCTCCCCCTTAAAAGAGTTAGATGCACTATTGTAAAGTGGCTGTTCCACTGGATATCATAAGGTGAATGCACCAATTTGTAAGTCGCTCTGGATAAGAGCGTCTGCTAAATGACTTAAATGTAAATGTAAATGTCTGGTTTTCTCTGAAGTGTGCTAAATCCTCCCATGATGCTTTGGGGCAGCGTGGGCTGTGCAGTGGAATGTGTTGCTCACTGGGGGTTGGAACTCCCAAACGTTCCCTAAACCAACCCATCATCTCGTCATTGTACCCAAGTCCAATCCTAGAATACTGTCCACTAGATACGTAAGGTCCTAAGCACAGGCTTGTATTTCAGGTTAAGTACTTTTCAGTTTGTCTGGTATCATCTGTAGTCCTCCTGTCCTGGTCTGGTTCTGTCTGGTTCTAGATCTGGCTTTGGCTCTGTGGCCATGTGTGTTTACCCTAGCTGGGCTGACACAGTGGACGTGGTGGGATGTGGTTAGGAAGTGGTTATGTTTGTCAGGTGAACCACAACCACTGTGAGTCAGATTGACCACAGGTTGACCACACTAACCAACAACAGTGTTGGTTTGTTATGACTGAGTAAAATGTGGTACTTCAGTTAAGTCACACTTGCTGCATTGTAAGACACCAGACACACCACAATGATAAACACATTACTTCATAACTAGTACTTTAACAATAACATCATAACACACGTTTCACTGCATGTAGAGGTTGGCCAGTCAAACCTTCAAAACAGCAACACCAGATCAGTGACAATACAGCAAGGCAATGCAGGGGTGTCATGCACCCCAACATCTGAGGGGGCACAAAGTATGAATACGGCCTCCCGTCCTTTAGTTTGAGAATTTTGCATTTTTCAAACACCTTCAAACATCATTAAGATAAATTATGTAATAAATATGTATATTTTTCTCCATATCTAAGCAAATCTCTTGAGCTGTCTGTATCCTGATGACTGGTTTTTAAAGAAACTAAATATGCTTCTCTGCATTGGTGCTAAAATCTGGGTAAAAAATTGAAAGGAATGTGAGTCTTATTCAGTACGTTTAGTTATTGCTTGCTTTTCTCAAGTCTATGCATACCAGCTAAGATAGTTAGACAAGCTAGCTACTCTAACTTGATTGACGGCCTGAAATGGCTTCTTGGTAGCCAGTTATGAGATTGGGAGCCGACTTTTGTTTTGAAGGACTAATCTGAGGGGTCACTGTGCCCCTGTGCCTCCTATGGGCATGACACCTCTGAGGCTGTGCACAGTACATCTGCCTTAAGGGATCACTGCACCTGTACATAGCTCATCTGTGAATCCAATCTACCTCATCCCCATACTGTATTTATTTATCTTGCTCCTTTGCACCCCAGTATCTCAACTTGCACATTCATCTTCTGCACATCCTACCATTCCAGTGTTTAATTGCTATATTGTAGTTAATTTGCCACCATGGCCTATTTATTGCCTTACCTCTCTTATCCTACCTCATTTGCACATGCTGTATATATATTTTTCTACTGTATTATTGATTGTATGTTTGTTTATTCCATGTGTAACTCTGTGTTGTTGTGTGTCGAACTGCTTTGCTTCATATTGGCCAGGTCGCAGTTGCAAATGAGAACTTGTTCTCAACTATCCTACCTGGTTAAATAAAGGTGAAATAAATAAATAAAAATAAAAAGGGAGGGATTTCTCAGCCTGCACTAATGGCATTAATAATGTAGTGATAGACATGGTGTGTGTGTGTGTGTGTGTGTGTGTGTGTGTGTGTGTGTGTGTGTGTGTGTGTGTGTGTGTGTGTGTGTGTGTGTGTGTGTGTGTGTGTGTGTGTGTGTGTGTGTGTGTGTGTGTGTGTGTGTGTGGGTGGGTGTGTTATCTACACAGTGGGACATTCTATAGGAGTTGATGAATGGGTTAGGGAGTGTAGTCATAAAGACGAGGGAGGCAGCATTCTATTAACTCACAGCTTTCTTCATTAAGGTAGACATTCATCTTACAGCAACCGCCCACTGAGACCACTTATAGACAGAGACCACCTATAGACAGATAGACACACACACACACACACACACGCACACACACACACAACCTGACTGAAGTCTCTCATTTCATTCAAGAAAAACAGAAACAGACTCTCGCACACTTAAACAGCCGTAACCTCTCTAACCTTTCATTGAGGCGGAATGATGTTGTCATGGGGATAAGGGGCATTATGTTATCATGTTGCTGTTTATTTCCTTGGCAGCAGCAGATGTCTGCTAGCTCGAACTCTGTCATTACTGTCATCAGTGTCCTGATGTGAACAGGCTGTCTCAGTCTCCTCACTGGAACAAGGCAGGGACATGTGCTCTGGGGGTCTGTGGGGGTTGTGCAATCCTTAGTGAGTAAACATGTAGAAATAGAACTGGATGTTCACAGACAGAGGGGTCTCCATTCTGGGCTAGGGAGTTCTCTCTTGGTGGTGAATCAGCAATCGTCTGGTCCCAAGACAGATACACTAACCACAGTCCCGAAACAGTATACGTCTCTCTGGAAGGGTTTGCAGTATGCTTACCAGGGGTAGCTTAGCTGCAATACTTCAAAATGTCACAGTAATAATGAAGAAAGAAGTGAATAATAATTTGACCTGGGGGAAGATGCAGTATGAGACCTGGATAAACTACGATAATACCCTCCTGACCTCTCTCCCACTCTTTGGGACAGTGTTTCCTGTTAAAGTAGACTTTAGCTCACATGGTAAGAGATAGCCTAGAGCCACAGTAAATCATCATGTGTTACACTTTAATGGGAAGAGATCATTGGTGCCTGTTTCAGGGGAAGTTAGACTTTACAGGAAACAAAGCCGTTAACTTTGGCAGTCCCTCCTATGAAGCTTAACGCTTATCTGGGTGAGTTACGATGGGCGTCCTCTCCACCACTAGACATGTTTACATCCAAGAGGTAGTATGCATGTCCCCCCCAAAAAATATGTTACAGTTTGGGAAGATGGTAACAATGTGTGTGTGAGTGTATTTATTTTTTACATTTTTTATTTAACCTTTATTTAACTAGGCAAGTCAGTTAAGAACAAATTCTTATTTACAATGATGGCCTAGGAACAGTGGGTTAACTGCCTTGTTCAGGGGCAGAATAACAGATTTTTACCTTGTCAGATCGGGTATTTGATCTAGCAACCTTTCGGTTACTAGTCCAACGCTCTAAACACTAGGCTACCTGCCGCCCCAGACACTCTTTCGCATCATTGGTCAGATCCCCCTTTACGTCTGTCTGTTTGTTTATCATTGTGGTCAACGCTGTCTGGAATATTCTGGATTCAGAAATGTGGGAACGTTTTCATTTTCTTTCCTTTTGCTCTTTTGTCGTGGTCATGCTCTTTAGACAATTAGATATCGCACGTGCAAAACATAGTCCACTACAGTTCTGGATTAAAGTGCCACAAACCTGCAGTTCACGTGGTTTCGATTTGAGTGTGCATGCATGTTTTCTGATCAGACAGCCCACGGAGAGTAGATGGTCTGATGGACCACAAAGTCTAGCTTGCTCTGAGCACGACACGTGAAAGATAATTAACATTGGACGGTCACAGAGGAAACTAGAAAAGTGCTGTTTCAAACAGAAAAAGATTATACAGTCTGGTTTATTGGAGTCTATGTGGTGCTTGTCATGTTGGGTTTCCTAGAAACATACAGGATATGCACTGAAACTATAGCTCAGCCTTTCACTATAGCAGTCCCAGACTGTCCAATGCATTTAGATCAGGGGAGGAAGTATTTAACATCCTTCTCAATTCATCATGTGAATATTTACATGAGAGTTACTGTGCGTTAACATTGGAGGTCTGCAGTGTTCTCTTATACACTCCACAGACATAGAGTCTAACAGATTAGCATTCCGTCCTCCATTTTGGATCTTTCAATGAGGCAGTTTCTGTAGCTCTCCTCTGTCACCCTGGCTGTCCTTAACACTGTGCTGAGGTGTTGAGCCTGGTTCCTGTCACGTATACTCCCTCTCCGGCCTCTGGGACATCAGGCTGCTGATTATCCCGCACACCTGTCACCATCGTCTCGCGCACCTGCGCCTCATGACAGTCACCTGGGCTCGTTCACCTCCTTGATTATCTTCCCTATATCTGTCACTCCCCTCGGTTCTTTCCTCAGGTGTTATTGACTGTTTCCATGTCGGTGTGTTGTTTGTGTTCCGTGTTCATTGTTGCCTTTATTTATTAAAACACTCACGCCCTGAACTTGCTTCCCAACTCTCAGTGCGCTCGTTACAGTTCCAGTGTTGACCATGACACTGTTGAGACCCCCGACTGCGTCCTCTGGCTCAACGGCTTTGAATGCTGTAGGAGTCTAATAAATGTTAATATACCAGATGCAGGTCGCTGAGCCAAAAGCCTTAGCTGTGGTGTTGGGCATGTGGGTGGTCTGGTCTGGTGTGATCAACTGTTCAGAGAGAACATTCTAGAAGGGTGTCTGGCTTCGTGTCTGGGACCGCCTAGAGCATTGTCCTACATACCTGGTTCTGGACAGCTGCAGTGTGTGCTGGCTTTGGTCCCAACCCAATCAACTGATCCTTAAGCATGCCATTAAATAGCTGAGTCAAGAGTGTTAATTTTAAACTTCTCCTTGAGAAGTCTCAGGCTCTCTCTATGTGATGAAGGATGTTAAGGTGATAAGTGTAGCAGACCTGGAAAAGGTGATGTTGGAAAGAGCAGGTTGTTGTGATGGTGGTGAGTGGGGGCAGGATATACTGTAACACAATACCATTGTCTTCAGCTGAAATAGTCATCAACTACTTTAGGCGCCAAACTGCAAAAACAAATGGATTCCACATAGCCACATGTCATGTTTTTGTCCTTTTTTGGAGGGGAACATCTTTGTCCTATGTGTCTGTCCAGAGGGGATGTGTCCTATTGTGTAGCTGGTGGGGTTTCCAGTCCACTGTCCAGTCGATGCCTCTGTGATGTCACATCTCAGCAGGGGTACATCCCAATAGTCTGACATGGCTTCCTCTCCTTATCCTTAGCAATATGGAGGACGCCTGTTGACTACCAGATTGGCTTGCACCTGTCCAGTTCTGTAATGTCAATGCAGATTGAGGAAAAGCGGACAAAGTAGTGGAAGCTACTTTAGGTTATTATGATGTCAAAAGGAAGTGGAATTTAGACTTGAATGAGACTGTCTCAAGTCAAGTCTTCGCTATACCCTTCAGCAGTCAGTCAGTCTGGGCTATCCCTCCCCACTGTATGCCTGTACTGAAGATCTACAGTATGCTAAAGATGGGTCGCCTTTAGATACAGAGATCCCCAGATAGCTACATCCAGTTAGGGAGGAAATTGAGCCCCAGGCATTCCATAGGGGAAGGGAAGAAGGTCCTTTGTGGTGGGGAAGATAGGGGATCATGAAAGGACAGCGTCTGCAGGGTGAAAGACTCTCTTTGTGAACCCGGGGAGGGTCTCAATGTGCTCTTTGGCAGATCTGTCCCCAACACGTCGTATAAGGAGGGAGAATTTCTACAATTCCTAATCTGCCACTTTGTCATGCTGAGAACATAAAGTAACCGTTTGGAACATTTTGGGAGTTTTCTGCAGGTGGGGGAGGGGTGGGGGGTTGGGGGATCGGGGTTGGCAAATGCTGTCTAAGCAGGCGCTGGTATGACTGTGTAGATGGGGAGTTAGGAGGACACAGTCCAATGACGTCATAAGATAAACCAGCCTTGGAGACTCCTTGCATGTCAACTATAGACTGACAGTCTCAGATATATAGAGTGGGAGTGTTTGCTTTCCTTTCATTGCTGTTCACTGTCAGGCTCAGCTGTGGAAACTCTTGTGGAACATTAAGCATGCAAATATGTCCTTTAGGTCAAATAATAATAATAATAAAAGTAATAATAATAATAATAATAATGTATTACTTTTGTAAAGCACCTTTTATTATACAAGAATAATCGCAGTGTAAATAAGTCATTTGCATTCATGTATGGCCTTATAGAGGTAGTAGTGTTTTGTGCCTTAGTGACCAGTCTGTCTGTATGTCCAGTCTGTCTGTCTGTACAGTCTGTCTGGATGTCCAGTCTGTCTGTCCAGTCTGTCTGGATGTCCAGTCTGTCTGGATGTCCAGGGGTGTTAATGGCTGAAATGAGTCAAACGAACCACATCGGAACAACCATTTAGCACACAGACCACCATACAGATCATATCCTCAGACAGTACCTGAACTATCGAACTCAGTCATGCAATGACCCCACAGTCATAAACAACTACTATAGACATGCGGTCTGTTATATACATATTATATTCACAGCAGATCCTGAGTATATAGGCTACTGTGTATAATTAAGCTACATGCGTGTTCAACTATACACATGCATATCCCATGTGCCACCTGTAAGCTACACATGAACATACAGTATGTCTGGGGGTTATTACTGTTTATCCATGCATGTGGTGAGTTGTCATGATATTGTTTTGTTGTCTCTAACCCAGTTCTCTGTGATGTGTTCTCCAGGGTGGAAAGAAGCACAGTGGGCCATGTGGAGGGAGAGACTGCAGCGGAGGGTGTAAATGCTTCCCTGAGAAAGGTGCCAGAGTAAGTATTTTGTCCATTGTTCTGCTGTCTAACCCCTACACAGCACTATGTGTCCCCAGCTCTATCTCCATCTCTAGTCAACCCTCCATAACTCTATACCACAGGTGGCTGGTGGTACCTTCATTGGGGAGGAGGGGCTCATAGTAATGGCTGGAACGGAATACAGTGAGGGAAAAAAGTATTTGATCCCCTGCTGATTTTGTACGTTTGCCCACTGACAAAGAAATTATCAGTCTATAATTTTAATGGTAGGTTTATTTGAACAGTGAGAGACAGAATATCAACAAAAAAATCCAGAAAAACGCATGTCAAAAATGTTATGAATTGATTTGCATTTTAATGAGGGAAATAAGTATTTGACCCCTCTGCAAAACATGACTTAGTACTTGGTGGCAAAACCCTTGTTGGCAATCACAGAGGTCAGACGTTTCTTGTAGTTGGCCACCAGGTTTGCACACATCTCAGGAGGGATTTTGTCCCACTCCTCTTTGCAGATCTTCTTCAAGTCATTAAGGTTTCGAGGCTGACGTTTGGCAACTCGAACCTTCAGCTCCCTCCACAGATTTTCTATGGGATTAAGGTCTGGAGACTGGCTAGGCCACTCCAGGACCTTAATGTGCTTCTTCTTGAGCCACTCCTTTGTTGCCTTGGCCGTATGTTTTGGGTCATTGTCATGCTGGAATACCCATCCACGACCCATTTTCAATACCCTGGCTGAGGGAAGGAGGTTTTCACCCAAGATTTGACGGTACATGGCCCCGTCCATCGTCCCTTTGATGCGGTGAAGTTGTCCTGTCCCTTTAGCAGGAAAACACCCCCAAAGCATAATGTTTCCACCTCCATGTTTGACGGTGGGGATGGTTTCTTGGGGTCATAGGCAGCATTCCTCCTCCTCCAAACACGGCAAGTTGGGTTGATGCCAAAGAACTCCATTTTGGTCTCATCTGACCACAACACGTTCAACCAGTTGTCCTCTGAATCATTCAGATGTTCATTGGCAAACTTCAGACGGGCATGTATATGTGCTTTCTTGAGCAGGGGGACCTTGCGGGCGCTGCAGGATTTCAGTCCTTCACGGCATAGTGTGTTACCAATTGTTTTCTTGATGACTATGGTCCCAGCTGCCTTGAGATCATTGACAAGATCCTCCTGTGTAGTTCTGGGCTGATTACTCACCGTTCTCATGATCATTGCAACTCCACGAGGTGAGATCTTTCATGGAGCCCCAGGCTGAGGGAGATTGACAGTTCTTTTGTGTTTCTTCCATTTGCGAATAATCACAGAAACTGTTGTCAGCTTCTCAACAAGCTGCTTGGCGATGGTCTTGTAGCCCATTCCAGCCTTGTGTAGGTCTACAATCTTGTCCCTGACATCCTTGGAGAGCTCTTTGGTCTTGGCCATGGTGGAGAGTTTGGAATCTGATTGATTGATTGCTTCTGTGGACAGGTATCTTTTATACAGGTAAGAAACTGAGATTAGGAGCACTCCCTTTAAGAGTGTGCTCCTAATCTCCGTTCCTTACCTGTATGAAAGACACCTGGGAGCCAGAAATCTTTTTGATTGAGAAGGGGTCAAATACTTATTTCCCTCATTAAAATGCAAATCAATTTATAACATTTTTGACATGCATTTTTCTGGATATTTTTGTTGTTATTCTGTCTCTCACTGTTCAAATAAACCTACCATTAAAATTATAGACTGATAATTTCTTTGTCAGTGGGCAAACGTACAAAATCAGCAGGGGATCAAATACTTTTTTCCCTCACTGTACATGGAATGGTATCGAACATGGTTTCCATGTGTTTGATCATGTCACGTTCCTGACCTGTTTCCTTTGTTTTTGTATTTGTTTAGTTGGTCAGGGCGTGAGTTGGGGTGGGCATTCTATGTTATGTGTTTCTATGTTGGGTTCTTTTCTATTAGCCTTATATGGTTCTCAATCAGGGACAGGTGTTTGACGTTTCCTCTGATTGAGAACCATATTAAGGTAGGCTGTTCTCACTGTTTGTTTGTGGGTGATTGTTCCTGACGAATGTAACAGAATCACCCACCAACCAAGGACCAAGCGGCGTGGGAAAAAGCAGCAGCAGCGATCGCAGGATTTCTGGACATGGGAGGAAATACTGGACGGTAAAGGTCCATGGGCACAACCTGGAGAATATCGCCGCCCTCGTGAAGAGCTGGAGGCAGCTAAAGCCGAGAGGCGGCGGTATGAGGAGGTAGCACGGAAACAGGAGCAAAATCTGGACTACACTACGTGGGAGGAGATCGACAGGTGGGCGATCGACCCAGGGAGAAAGCCGGAGCCCGCCTGGGATTCTCTGGCGCAGTGTGAGGAGGGATGCCGGCGAATGGAGGCAGCACGACGACGCGGTAGGAAGCCTGTTAGTCAAGCCCAAAAATGTCTTGGGGGGGGGGCTAAAGGGTAGTGTGGCGAAGGCAGGTAGGAGACCTGCGCCAACTTCCCGATCTTACTGTGGAGAGCGAGAGTACGGGCAGACACCGTGTTATGCGGTAGAGCGCACGGTGTCTCCTGTACGTGTGCATAGCCCGGTGCGGGTTATTCCACCTCCCCGCACTGGCAGGGCTAGATTGAGCATTGAGCCAAGTGCCATGAAGCCGGCTCAACATATCTGGCCTCCAGTACGTCTCCTTGGGCCGGTGTACATGGCACCAGCCTTACGCATGGTGTCCCCGGTTCGCCAACACAGCCCAGTGAGGGTTATTCCACCTCCCCGCACTGGTCGGGCTACGGGGAGCATTCAACCAGGTAAGGTTGGGCAGGCTCAGTGCTCAAGGGAGCCAGTACGCCTGCACGGTCCGGTATATCCGGCGCCACCTCCCCGCCCCAGCCCAGTACCACCAGTGCCTACACCACGCACCAGGCTTCCTGTGCGTCTCCAGAGCCCTGTTCCTCCTCCACGCACTAGCCCTATGGTGCGTGTCTTCAGCCCGGTACCACCAGTTCCGGCACCACGCACCAAGCCTCCTGTGCGTCTCCAGAGCCCTGTTCCTCCTCCACGCACTAGCCCTATGGTGCGTGTCTCCAGCCCGGTACCGCCAGTTCCGGCACCACGCACCAAGCCTCCTGTGCGTCTCCAGAGTCCTGTGCGTCCTGTTGCTGCTCCCCGCACTAGCCTTAAGGTGCGTGTCCTTAGGCCGGTACCTCCAGTTTCCGGTACCACGCACCAGGCCTACAGTGCGCCTCAGCCGGCCAGAGTCTGCCGTCTGCCCAGCGGCGCCTGAACTGCCCGTCTGCCCAACGCCGTCTGAGCTGTCCGTCTGCCAAGCGCCGCCTGCGCTGCCCGTCTGTACTGAGCCTTCAAAGCCGCCCGTCTGTCCTGAGCCTTCAAAGCCGCCCGTCTGTCCTGAGCCTTCAAAGCCGCCCGTCTGTCCTGAGCCTTCAAAGCCGCCCATCTGTCCTGAGCCTTCAGAGCCGTCTGCCAGACAGGAGCCGCTAGAGCCTTCCGCCAGACAGGAGCCGCTAGAGCCTTCCGCCAGACAGGAGCCGCTAGAGCCTTCCGCCAGACAGGAGCAGCCAGAGCCTTCCGCCAGACAGGAGCAGCCAGAGCCTTCCGCCAGACAGGAGCAGCCAGAGCCTTCCGCCAGCCATGAGCAGCCAGAGCCGCCAGCCAGCCATGAGCAGCCAGAGCCGCCAGCCAGCCATGAGCAGCCAGAGCCGCCAGCCAGCCATGAGCAGCCAGAGCTGCCAGCCAGCCATGAGCAGCCAGAGCCGTCAGCCAGCCATGAGCAGCCAGAGCCGCCAGCCAGCCATGAGCAGCCAGAGCCGTCAGCCAGCCATGAGCAGCCAGAGCCGTCAGCCAGTCCGGAGCTGCCCCTCAGTCCGGAGCTGCCCCTCAGTCCGGAGCTGCCCCTCAGTCCGGTGTTGCCCCTCATTCCGGTGTTGCCCGCATTTCGGTATTGCCCCTTAGTCCGGTGCTGCCCCTTAATCCAGTGGGGTTAATTTGGAGGGTGGTCATTAGGAGGAGGTTACGAAAGCGGGGATTGACTATGGTGGGGTGGGGACCACGTCCTGAGCCAGAGCCGCCACCATGGACAGATGCCCACCCAGACCCTCCCCTAGATTTTAGGTGGTGCGCTCGGAGTTCGCACCTTGAGGGGGGGGTTCTGTCACGTTCCTGACCTGTTTCCTTTGTTTTTGTATTTGTTTAGTATGGTCAGGGCGTGAGTTGGGGTGGGCATTCTATGTTATGTGGTTCTATGTTGGGTTCTTTTCTATTAGCCTTATATGGTTCTCAATCAGGGACAGGTGTTTGACGTTTCCTCTGATTGAAAACCATATTAAGGTAGGCTGTTCTCACTGTTTGTTTGTGGGTGATTGTTCCTGTGTCTGTGTATGTCGCACCACACGGGACTGTTTCGTTTTCGTTCGTGTATGTGTTCGTTCCTGTTAGTGCGTTATGTTCTCTAGTTCAGGTTTGTTCACATCGTTTATTGTTTTGTAGTTATTCAAGTGTTCTTCGTGTTCGTCGTCTTGTTTAAATAAATTTCATCATGTATTCCACCTACGCTGCATTTTGGTCCGATCCTTCTCGCCTCTCCTCATCCGAGGAGGAGGAAGAAATAGACGAACGTTACAGATCAGTTCTATTCACTCCATTCCAGCCATTATTATGAGCCGTCCTCCCCTCACCAGCCTCCTGTGCTCTACACCTCTAAATTAAGTATTTCTATTGACTATAGAGGAGGTGTGAAAGCACCATAACAATGCAACAATAATAGAAAGACTACTTGAAGCAATAACACCTTCGTCAAATACGGACCATTTGAATTCAGATCTATTCCAGTTTGACTCCCAGTATATCTACCAATGGGCTGTTTCCCAATCCCTTTTTCTCACATCTTTATCCTCCTATCACACATGCTGTTAACAGGGTCAGGGCCCTATTAGTAAAAGGGAGGAGAGGTGAGAGGAGAGATGGGGAGAGTTGGGAACGAGAGAGGAGGAGAGTGGGGAAGGAGAGAGGAGGAGAGTGGGGAAGGAGGGAGGTAGAGAGATTACACACCAGGTTGATCATGAGATAATGGGCCAGGGGGGGGGGGCTGCACAATGAACCAACAAGTGGACAGGATCTGTAAGAGGAACCAATTAGTGAGCAGTGATATAGTCTTGGTGGCGGATGTTATCACTTACACAGCAAATTGTCCACTGCTGATTTTTTTGTGTAACATTTCTAGTGTTGTTTCAGGAGTTAAATGTCCCTCTGTAAGAGAGAAATTAACAGTCAGTGGTGTAAAAGAACCACCAGTATTGGTGTTAATAATCAGAATTATTGTTTTACACTGTAGAGAGTAAAACAGTCCCATTAAAACCACACGCATCATTGTCATATTTCCCAGCATGCTCTACTGCCGGTAGATTTTTTCAAGATTGTTTTTAATATCTGTGTACATTGATTGTTTCATTAATCTTATGTTACACAAAGATAAATAATAAATAAATATTTTCTAAACGAATCCAATCAGTTAGTTAGATGTATTGCACCCGTTACTGAAATGGTTGTTCCAATTTAAATGGTTTGGGTAGGTTTTTTAAATTAAGTTACCTAACACTAGCAGCTCTTCTGAATGTAGGTTGTGCGTGAACATAAACTCCAACTGTTGGATATCCTAACTAAGTCTGGAATTACACATCACTTTGCAAGCCAGCATAATGGGATTTACAGGCCTGATGTCACCTGTAGGAAATAATTCAACAACCCTATCTCTGTCACTAACAAATACAGTCATGGGTGTTAACTGTACAATTTACTCAAAATGAAAAGACACCCTGGGAAATATGCAGATTAGGCTTTAGACCATATAGTGTGAAAACAACACCCAAAATGATTTACTGTAACACTAAAGGTGTTAATTTCTTACACTGAGAAAGTGTAACAGCGTCACCACTAAGCAAAGTGAGTCCAGTTTACTCTAAATTAAGTGTAATATATTACACTGTAGGTGTTGCAAACACCACAATCAAGTTCCTAAGAACACTTTGATAGTTAAATGGGGAACACTGCAACATAGAAAAAAAATTACCACTTTCAAAAGTGTTATTTTAACACCAGTACAGTAGGACTCATACTGTATGTTCACTGAAAATAGTGTACATTTCACACTTTTAGAGTTAAATGGGGAACTCTGAACTCTGGCAACTCTGCAGTCCAATCTTTAACACTTTCAAAGGTGTTATTTTAACTAATTAGCTCTCAGTCTCATGTCAGAATGAGACGTTCATCCATGTTTCTCAAACATCAAATTTAACATTGTTTATGATTCAATTTAGGCATTAACTCTGAAATCTTACGGTTAGGCATTAACGGTTAACGTTTGGGATAGGCTTAAAACAAAATATAAAAATAAACTTTTTATCACTGGATTTGAACATGCAATCTTTGGGGAACCAAAAGCAGCTGCTTACGCCTATCCGCCATCCCCGTCCACAACACTGAAGCAAACCAAAGCCTACTCGAAGGTAACAGCGCTCACTGTTGCCCCTAGTGTCCGGTTTCCACGTCATCTCCCAACTTCCTCAGACATGGATGGACGTCGAATACTGACTTGTAACACGGGTGAGCTAGCTGATTTTAACACCAGTACAGAAGGACTCATATGTTCACTGAAAATAGTGTACATTCTACACTTTCAGATTGAAATGTACACCATTGATTTTGCTGTGTAGAAGTGTCTGATTACTGAGAGAGTGACAGGTGGGGGACACTGTGTCAAACCAACAATATGAGAATAGTTGTATTCTAATAGAGCCCTTGTTACAGTGCAAGCTCAAACTCAGACAAAGTGGCCAGTTTGATTCTTTCTGCTCATCTTCAAAGTATTCTCATAGGAACTGTTAACGCCCCAGTTCAAACTGTACAGTCGTAGCCAAAAGTTTTGAGAATGACACAAATATAAATTTTCACAAAGTTTGCTGCTTCAGTGTCTTTAGATATTTTTGTCAGATGTTACTATGGAATACTGAAGTATAATTACAAGCATTTCATAAGTGTCAAAGGCTTTTATTTACAATTACATGAAGTTGATGCAAAGAGTCAATATTTGCAGTGTTGACCCTTCTTTTTCAAGACCTCTGCAATCTGCCCTGGCATGCTGTCAATTATCTTCTGGGCCACATCCTGACTGATGGCAGCCCATTCTTGCATAATCAATGCTTGGAGTTTGTCAGAATTTGTGGGTTTTTGTTTGTCCATCCGCCTCTTGAGGATTGACCACAAGTTCTCAATGGGATTAAGGTCTGGGGAGTTTCCTGGCCATGGACACAAAATATCAATGTTTTGTTCCCCGAGCCACTTAGTTCTCACTTTTGCCTTATGGCAAGGTGCTCCATCATGCTGGAAAAGGCATTGTTCGTCGCCAAACTGTTCCTGGATGGTTGGGAGAAGTTGCTCTCGGAGGATGTGTTGGTACCATTCTTTATTCATGGCTGTGTTCTTAGGCAAAATTGTGAGTGAGCCCACTCCCTTGGCTGAGAAGCAACCCCACACATGAATGGTCTCAGGATGCTTTACTGTTGGCATGACACAGGACTGATGGTAGCGTTCACCTTGTCATATCCGGGACAAGCTTTTTTACGGATGCCCCAAACAATCGGTAAGGGGATTCATCAGAGAAAATGACTTTACCCCAGTCCTCAGCAGTCCAATCTCTGTACCTTTTGCAGAATATCAGTCTGTCCCTGATGTTTTTCCTGGAGAGAAGTGGCTTCTTTGCTGCCCTTCTTGACACCAGGCCATCCTCCAAAGTCTTCGCCTCACTGTGCGTGCAGATGCATTCACACCTGCCTCCTGCCATGCCTCTGCAAGCTCTGTACTGGTGGTGCCCCAATCAACTTTAGGAGACGGTCCTGGCGCTTGCTGGACTTTCTTGTGCGCCCTGAAGCCTTCTTCACAACAATTGAACCGCTCTCCTTGAAGTTCTTGATGATCGATAAATGGTTGATTTAGGTGCAATCTTACTGGCAGCAATATCCTTCCCTGTGAAACCCTTTTTGTGCAAAGCAATGATGACGGCACGTGTTTCCTTGCAGGTAACCATGGTTGACAGAGAAAGAACAATGATTCCAAGCACCACCCTCCTTTTGAAGCTTCCAGTCGGTTATTCGAACTCAATCAGCATGACAGAGTGATCTCCAGCCTTGTCCTCGTCAACACTCACACCTGTGTTAACGAGAGAATCACTGACATGATGTCAGCTGGTCCTTTTGTGGCAGGGCTGGAAATGTTTTTGGGGGATTCAGTTCATTTGCATGGCAAAGAGGGACTTTGCAATGATTTGCAATTCATCTGATCACTCTTCATAACATTCTGGAGTGTATGCAAATTGCCATCATACAAATTGAGGCAGCAGACTTTGTGAAAATTAATATTTGTGTCATTCTCAAAACTTTTGGCCACGACTGTATGTGACTTTCTAACCACAAGGACACAGTTATTCAGTTCTTAATGCACACAGCCAGTGAGAAGAAGACTTTGTCAGTGAGTTCTTAAAAATAAAATAATGTGGCTTGAGGGAATTGTACTCTAACCCGGCTGTGTTGGGACTTGGGAATTTACCTGGTCGACAATACAGTGTGTGGAACATCTGACCTCTACAGTCACCATGGTTACAGGAAACCCCATAAGGAGTGGTGGAGTTGAAAGAGACAGGAAGAACATTCAACAGCTTTAAGGATGCGAAGGCTTTGTGAGTCAGAGTCAGACCATCAACGCTATCTCCTCCCTCCCACCCTCTCTGTGTCTCTCACTCTCTCTCTCGCTCTGTCTCTCACCCTCCTTCTCTCTGTCTGTGTGTCTCTCTCTCTCTTTCTCTCTCCCTCAATTCAATTCAAGGGGCTTTATCTCTCTCTCTCTCTCTCTCTCTCTCTCTCTCTCTCTCACTCTATCTCGTCTGGATAGAGAGGGGTAAGAGTCTTGATTTCTCCCTCGTTGGCACCTTGGCATGTTGTTCCCGTGACATTTGTTCCAGCAAACAAAATGCAAAGAAAGAAAGAATTGTTGGGTCTCTACCACTCTACCACCATCCCCATTCTCACTCCCTCAAATTCTCACTCCACATTCACACTCCCTATTCTCACTCCCTCACATTCTCACTCCCCATTGTCACTCCCTCATATTCTCACTCCCCATTCTCAGTCCCTCACATTCACACTCCCTATTCTCACTCCCTCAGATTCACACTCGATATTCTCACTCCCTCACATTCACACTCCCTATTCTCACTCCCTCACATTCACACATCCACTGGGCCTAGTTGTAAAATCATTTATTTCAGTTTGACATCATAAACACTGTGCTATCCAAAAAGGCTAAAGGCTGTTTTCACTTTAGACATTTTTTTACATCCATGTTTATTTCAAAAAGTAGTTGTGTCTATAGTCTATTGTCTTGCTCCTTCCACTTTATTTCTAGCACATTTTTGTAGTAAATTATCCATGCACTGAGAGTCATTTGCATCAGTTGAGTCAAATCAACATCTTCTCCTCGTCAGGTTGATGGATTGGTCCATGAATCAAACTGAAGAGAAGACGTTCCTCACAGATGTCTGTCCCCTCTCCCTCCCTCTCTCCCTCCCTCTCTCCCTCTCCATCTCCCTCTCTCTCTCCCTATCTCTCTGTCTCTCTCTCTCTCTCTTTCTCTCTCCAGCTATCTCTCTCCCTCTCTCCCTATCCCTCTCTCTCTCTCTCTCTCTCTCTCTCTCTCTCTCTCTCTCTCTCTCTCTCTCTCTCTCTCTCTCACACACACTCTGTCTCTCTCTCCATATCTCCCTCTCTCTTTCTCTCTCTCTCTCTCTCTCTCTCTCTCTCCCTATCCCTCTATCTTCCTTCATCTCTCTCTTGGGAAGAGTGGACTCATCACGTTTTCCTGTTGATCATTCACAGGCCCCTGGATTGGCAAAGGTTGAACTACAGCTATTTTGAATGGATGACAGTTGTTTGCGGTTGAACTGGCGACTGCACAAATATCAACCACTCCCGGGGGTCGATCACGGCCATACAATGTTACATTTTTACGGCTTCTCGACACAATATGGATGTGGCAATACAGATGTAGAAGGGAATCGACGACACAGTCACTCTCCCATATTCAACAGCCTGGCATCTGTGTTAGAATATGTCTCTTAACTCATCATGAATACACTGAGGAACAACCCGAAACTCCTGAAACTCCAGGGTCCTTCAGCTTGTTGACATTCTCCCACAGAACTCATTACTGTAGGAAAAAGAAAAATAGAGAGAGAGAGAGAAACAGAGGGAGGGAGGATTGACAGAGTGCAGAGAGAGGAGTTGATTGTGTGAGAGAAAGTTATGTTCCAGAGATGGTAATTTCATGGGTGTTTAGCATTGGCCAGAGAAGTGATATGGTATGGTTGTCCTCTATCCCTGCCACCACCCACTCCCCTGGCAGACTGTGGGGGGTTTTATTCACAGAGAGAGTTCAAGAAAATATCACGCTCCTCTAGGCACTGATACACACTCATAGTTGCTTCATAGTCAAAGTTATTGTGGGTTGTAGCTCGTAACGCCAATCCAACAAAACTGGAAAATAAACAAAGTGCTTGTTTCCATTAGACTTTAAAGTGTTGACAAATGCATGTAAAGTGATTGACGAGCCCACAAAACAAAGGATGAAGTTGGTGATTGTAAGGTATGTATATTTTAGAGGTATTTTGCAACTTTTAAAGGACAAATGAAACCAAGAGCTTCTAGGCCAGAGGCCCCAGTCTAGTTCAGTCTAGCACCAGTATGAACAGCCTGTTGTCCTAGTCAATGATTGGCCTGGCCCAACACAGGACAGCATGAGGACTTGGGACACAAGGCTTCCTCAGCAGAAAATATGTTCAGCAGATCAATGCTCTCTTTTGTACTGGGAGCGTTCCTCCTCCTCCTGCGGGGAGGGGGCTGGAATATCACAGGGAGAAATGACGGTCCCAAAAACAGTAGAACAGGACTGGAAAGACCTCACTGTCTTCCAGGGAGAGAGAGAGAAAGAGAGAGAGAGGGTGAGGGAGTGAGAGAGACTGTTCCCCATCCCTTCATGGGAAAAGATGATGGCCGATGTAGAACAGGACATGACACGTGGCACAGGAAGCTGAGCACAATAACAAGCAACTGATATTTTTTTATATAGACAACGACTCTGCGTTGGTGGGAAGGAGATTGTGTGTGTGTTTGTGTGTGTGTGCATCCGTGCATATCTATAAATGGCATGATTTCCTTGTTCCATGAAAACAAGGCCATGTATACATCCCGAAATCCGTGCCCTCATCCGTCATCAACTTCCCTGTCTCCATAGGGACAGGATAATGGAACTGTCCGGAATGCCATGGCCCTCTGAGGGAATATCTGAGAGGCCACTTGTTCTATTTACAGTACGCCTGTGTGGATGTGTGTGTGTGTATGTGTGCATGTGTGTGCATGTGTGCATGTGTGTGCATGTGTGCATGTGTGTGCATGTGCAAGAGAGAGACGACCCTGGTGAACTGTCCATCAACTCTTTTAAACTCTTTTTGTACTGTAGTGTAGACCTTTTGATTTAAATTTCAATCAGGGGAGAATGTCTGCATAGAACATTATCAAAAACGCTGATAGACCCTGTTTGATTACTGTTTGATTGCCACAGTGTATTGAGCCTCAGACAGTGAGCAGAACCCCTAACCAGAACCAGGGCAGGATCAGGAAGGATGGGATCTAGACTGATTTGCTGACAGGTTGGACATCTTGTCTATTGACCTGTAGGAAGCATACCAGCCTAACAAGCATAATGTCAGTGCCCAGCCTGGCTGCAAGCCTCTCAGCCAAACGGATAATCCTCAACCACATCCAAGTGTGTAAGCCCTGACCTTAACCCCATACCTCAGCCCTGACCTTAACCTCATATCTCAGCCCTGACCTTAACCCCATACCTCAGCCCTGACCTTAACCCCCATACCTCAGCCCTGACCTTAACCCCATACCTCAGCCCTGACCTTAACCCCATACCTCAGCCCTGACCCTAACCCCATACCTCAGCCCTGACCTTAACCCCATACCTCAGCCCTGACCTTAACCCCATACCTCATCCCTGACCTTAACCCCATACCTCAGCCCTGACCTTAACCCCATACCTCAGCCCTGACCCTAACCCCATACCTCAGCCCTGACCTTAACCCCATACCTCAGCCCTGACCTTAACCCCATACCTCAGTCCTGACCTTAACCCCATACCTCAGCCCTGACCATAACTCCATACCTCAGCCCTGACCTTAACCCCATACCTCAGCCCTGACCTTAACCCCATACCTCAGCCCTGACCTTAACCCCATACCTCAGCCCTGACCTTAACCCCATACCTCAGCCCTGACCTTAACCCCATACCTCAACCCTGACCTTAACCCCATACCTCAGCCCTGACCTTAACCCCATACCTCAGCCCTGACCTTAACCCCATACCTCAGCCCTGACCTTAACCCCATACCTCAGCCCTGACCTTAACCCCCATACCTCAGCCCTGACCTTAACCCCATACCTCAGCCCTGACCTTAACCCCATACCTCAGCCCTGACCTTAACCCCATACCTCAGCCCTGACCTTAACCCATACCTCAGCCCTGACCTTAACCCCCATACCTCAGCCCTGACCTTAACCCCATACCTCAGCCCTGACCTTAACCCCATACCTCAGCCCTGACCCTAACCCCATACCTCAGCCCTGACCTTAACCCCATACCTCAGCCCTGACCTTAACCCCATACCTCAGCCCTGACCTTAACCCCATACCTCAGCCCTGACCTTAACCCCATACCTCAGCCCTGACCTTAACCCCATACCTCAGCCCTGACCTTAACCCCATACCTCAGTCCTGACCTTAACCCCATACCTCAGCCCTGACCTTAACCCCATACCTCAGCCCTGACCTTAACCCCATACCTCAGCCCTGACCTTAACCCCATACCTCAGCCCTGACCTTAACCCCATACCTCAGCCCTGACCTTAACCCCATACCTCAGCCCTGACCTTAACCCCATACCTCAGTCCTGACCTTAACCCCATACCTCAGCCCTGACCATAACTCCATACCTCAGCCCTGACCTTAACCCCATACCTCAGCCCTGACCTTAACCCCATACCTCAGCCCTGACCTTAACCCCATACCTCAGCCCTGACCTTAACCCCATACCTCAGCCCTGACCTTAACCCCATACCTCAGCCCTGACCTTAACCCCATACCTCAGTGCTGACCTTAACCCCATACCTCAGCCCTGACCTTAACCCCATACCTCAGTGCTGCCTGTCAGGTATGAACTAGCCCCAGAGGAACAGTGATGGGAAAGAACAGGGTGTACTGATGCGTGTGGGCGAGGGAACCGGAGGGGAGGAGGTCTATGACTAAAGATTTGGGATGGGAGGTTGCTGTTTTCTTCTCTCATGGATCTGATTCCTTCAGAGAATCAGAGTGGATCGTAGGCTCTTGTCTTGGCCCGCTGTAAAATATGTGGAAATGAAACGTTCTTCAGTAAAGAGAGGAGTTAGACAGACAGCGAGCAGCTGTGTGTGTTTGTGTGTGTGAGGATGTGTGTCTGTCTGTCCAAAAGCTACACATGCCCTATTCATCTGTCTGCTTCCCAAAACCTCAACATGTTATCCCTGGCAACCGAGAGAGAAATATCACCACAAACTGTTGCTGAAGATCAAGAGCATTAATGATACAGAAGAGAGAGTGACCCAAACCTGTTAAAAACACTGGTCAGCCCTACACCTGAAGAAGTCCTAGAAGAAGCTTCAGACATACCCGTGTTTGTCTTGTCTCCTCTCCAGTCATGGTGCAGTTTTTCAGATCCTCTGTTGCCATCTTCTACAGAGAAGTGTGTGATGGAGAGTGTGCGCTCGCGCGCGTGTGTGTGTGTGTGTGTGTGTGTGTGTGTGTGTGTGTGTGTGTGTGTGTGTGTGTGTGTGTGTGTGTGTGTGTGTGTGTGTGTGTGTGTGTGTGTGTGTGTGTGTGTGTGTGTGTGTGTGTGTGTGTGTGTGTGTGTGTGTGTGTGTGTGTGTGTGTGTGTGTGTGTATTGAGACATTTTTCCACTAGATAAATGTTTATGGCACATGGACTGTAGATGACACAAGGGTATACTGTAGGACGTTTTGTTTGTATGTATGTGTGTAGTCTGGTTTCAGGACGTCAGTTAGATGGTTAGGGTGGGGTGGGGAAGGGGACCAGGGCCGACTCGAACCTTGTTAAAGAGAAGTGTCTCTTTCCAGACACACACACACTTCATAATTCAGGAAATGGACGTCACAAGATCGTCTTACAGTTCCCTCTGTAAGTATTGGTACGATGAAGTCTAAATCATATTACATTTTCCCGGACACACACACACCATCCCGCACACACACTCATCATAACTCAGAATTCAGAAAATGGACATCACAAGATCATATTTCCCTCATGACATCTTTGTGGTCAAAAGAGACTCCTCTTCTGTTTTTTCTCGTTTATCACCTCCTGAAAGAAAGAGCTGTTTGACCCGTCCATCCTGCACCCAGCTGTGGCCCAGCTTTAAGGGCCTGGCTGTTGCATTTAAAGATGATGGCTGTGTTTTAGGGACAAGAGGTGCATTGTGTGTGACGGACAGAGGAGCATCTCTTTTAAGGAATAGGACACACACAAACATGCACGCACGCACACGCACACGCACACACACACACAGAGAGAGAGAGACATTGAGTGAAGGTTGCAGACATGTATATTTATAGCCAAACAGGAGGCCAGATTAACATTCTAGAACAAACGAGAAAGAGTGTCTTTTTATTCTACTGATTAATATCATTATAGTTTAGCAGAGGTCAGAGATAGAGGTCACTCAGGTCAAAGGACAGATGTCAGCAAGCCTCCACTGATAAAGAGGGTACAGTCATGCTGGGTAGCTACAGTATAAAGCCAACCAACAACAGTCCTCTCCATAATTTAGTGTTTATCACAGATTCTTAGTGAGTACAGTCTCTCAAGCTGTGGTGAGAAATAGTTCATGTTGAATTATGGCTGTAGTTAGTTTACTCATGCAGCATGCCTCCTACTGACTGTACGCCTCGGTAAGCTCCTCCTTAAAAACTAATTATTTCACCACTATTAGTGGACCACTACGCGCTATGGGACTCCCGGTCACAGCCGGTTGTGACACAGCCTGGGATTGAACCCGGGTCTGTAGTGACCGCTGCGCCACTCGGGAGCCTCCAAGCTGAGATAATTTCATGATGTAAACAGTACTAATGTTGGAAACAAACAAATAGTCTTGTCATCCAAAGTTACATTTGCTTATTTTCTAAGCAATAATTGAATAATATGTAATTATCCTATTGAATTTTACAATATTTGTAATTATTAATATTTTAATAATTTACTTAAATCAGAGTATAGGCTGGGTTAGTAGTATTATGATACTGTTGTCGTGACAACACTATAAAGACCTTCACAGACCTACAGTACCTTTTAGCCTACCCCAGTGGATACATACAGTCGAGTGTGTATGGTCGAGTGTGTACACCGTACAGTATGTGCTGGAGTCTGGTGTAGTTAGCTCCTCAGACTCCAGACCACACATACCCCTGGTGACATGGGTATGAATCTCATTAGCAGATGTTATTGCGAGTTTAGCGAAACGCTTGTGTTTCTACTGTAGCTCCAAGAGTGCAGTAAAATCTAACAAGTAATATCTAACAATTTCTCAACAATACACGCAATACACACCAATCTAAGTACAGAAATGGAATTAAGAAAATATATACAGTATATATGGTCGAGCAATGTCAGAGCAGCAAAGACTAAGATACAGTAGAATAGAATAGAATACAGTATATACAAATGAGATAAGTAATGCAAAATATGTCAACATTATTAAAGTGACTAGTGTTCCATTTATTAAATTGGCCAGTGATTTCAAGTCTATGTATATAGGCAGCAGCCTCTAATGTGCTAGTGATGGCTATTTAACAGTCTGATGGCCTTGAGATAGAAGCTGGTTTTCAGTCTCTCGGTCCCAGCTTTGATTCATCACCCCGGGTGATGCATTGTGCAGACCACACCACCCTCTGGAGAGCACTGCGGTTGCGGGCGGTGCAGTTGCCATACCAGGCGGTGATACAGGCCGACCGGATGCTCTCAATTGTGCATCTGTAAAAGTTTGTGAGGGTATTAAATGCCAAGACAAATTTCTTCAGCCTTCTGAGGTTGAAGAGGCGCTGTTGCGCCTTCTTCACCACACTGTCTGTGTGGGAGGACCATTTCAGTTTGTCAGTGATGTGTACGCAGAGGAACTTGAAGCTTTCCACCTTCTCCACTGCGGCCCCGTCAATGTGGATAGGGGGGTGCTCCCTCTGCTGTTTCCTGAAGTCCACGATCATCTCCTTTGTTTTGTTGAAGTTGAGTGAGAGGTTATTTTCCTGGCACCACACTCCAAATGCCCTCACCTCCTCCCTGTAGGCCGTCTCGTCATTGTTGGTAATTAAGCCTACTACTGTTGTGTCGTCTGCAAACTTGATGATTGAGTTGAAGGCGTGAGCTGAGCACACACCCTTGTGGGGCCCCAGTGTTGAGGATCAGCGAAGTGGAGGTGTTGTTTCCTACCTTCACCACCTGGGGGCGGCCTGTCAGGAAGTCCTGGACCCAGTTGCACAGGGCGGGGTTCAGACCCAGGGCCTCAAGCTTAATGATGAGCTTATTGATGAGCTTTAGACTACCAATAACCATAAAAAATAAATACTATCAAATATATTTCTCATTGTTTGGCTTAAGATGGAGTAGTTATTGTCCTGACCTGACGTTACCTGAGATGTCAACCTCTGTGTCAACCAGTGGCAGTGTGTGAAGGGAGTGGAGGACAAATTCTGAGGTTTAGGATTGTAAGGTCATGGGGATGTGGTTTACTGTACTCTACGTTGCTTTGCGTGAATTTGACACTTTGAAACGCTTGTGAGAGTCACTGAATCTTGTTTTTATCAAAATCCCCTCTTTTGTATATCGCCCTCTAGTGCTCCTATCCATTGGCATACCTCTCTGTTCTCCCCAGGCTAGTACTGTATATAATCTCATTGTTACTCTCCCATGGACTTGAATGACCTTTGTGTCCCAAAGCTGAACAGGAAGAGGGGGATACCCACCCTCTCTCTCTTTCTTTTCTCTCTCCCATGACATCATACCTCTCCTGTCAGTACGTATCCTTCTGTTTTTCTCCTCAGAATCCTAACACACACGCACGCACACACGCACGCACGCAGACACACACACACACACACACACACACACACACACACACACACACACACACACACGTGACAAAGAGGGCCCAGAGGGAGAGGCCCTAGAAAGTAATGGCGAAAGGGAGATAGAGAGGGATGGACAGATCTGCAGATGATTGACTAAATTCTTTGTGCAATGTGGTGATACTCTTTCTCAGACAAACTCTGGACTCATTTTGTGTTTGTGTGTGTGTATATGTATATGTGGGTGTGCATATTTGTGTGTGTCTCTGTGTGTCTCTGTGTGTCTCTGTGTGTGTGTGTGTGTGTGTGTGTGTGTGTGTGTGTGTGTGTGTGTGTGTGTGTGTGTGTGTGTGTGTGTGTGTGTGTGTGTGTGTGTGTGTGTGTGTGTGTGTGTGTGTGTGTGTGTGTGTGTGTGTGTGTGTGTGTGTGTGTGTGTGTGTGTGTGCGTGTGCTGAAGCTCAAGGCTCGGGGGATCTCAGGCTGAGAACAGCAGGGCTTGACCCTCCAGTATTCCAGGGGTCTTTGAGGGCCTGACACCTGTGTGATTGCCTCACGCTGCTGGAATGAGACGTCTGTGGTCTGAGGCCCAGACACATTTGTGTGGGAACAGGATCCAGCTGCAGTGTGTGTGTGTGTGTGTGTGTGTGTGTGTGTGTGTGTGTGTGTGTGTGTGTGTGTGTGTGTGTGTGTGTGTGTGTGTGTGTGTGTGTGTGTGTGTGTGTGTGTGTGTGTGTGTGTGTGTGTGTGTGTGTGTGTGTGTGTGTGTGTGTGTGTGTGTGTGTGTGTGTGTGTGTGTACAATAATTTTGTTAGTCCCCGTGCGGTCAAATGCTATTTCTAGGGGGTTTAGGGTTAAGGTTGGAATTACATTAAGGGTTAGGGTTAGGGATAGGAGCTAGGGTTAGGGTTAGGAGCTAGGGTTAGGTTTAGGGTTAGGGTTAGGCACTAGGGTTAGGGTTAAAGTTAGGTTTCTGGGTTAAGGTTAGGGTCAGGGTAAGGGTAAGAGCACAGGTTAGGGTTAGGGGTTAGGGGTTAGGGAAAATAGTATTTTGAATGAGACTGAATTGTGTGTCCTCACAAGGTTAGCTGTACAATACTGTGTCTGTGTCATCACATCACAAACCCAAGGTCAGCTATCGTGTGTGTGTGTGTGTGTGTGTGTGTGTGTGTGTGTGTGTGTGTGTGTGTGTGTGTGTGTGTGTGTGTGTGTGTGTGTGTGTGTGTGTGTGTGTGTGTGTGTGTGTGTGTGTGTGTGTGTTTAAGGGAATACAATAGTGGCATGTAGCCCTTCAACGCCATTGTTACATTAATAAGCACCATTCTAGCTCACGTCCTTCCATACAGTCCCGTCTAGCTCCCAGGGCATCGTCTCTTTCTGTTTAGTCCTCACAAGACACAATTCATTTCCACACATAGTCACAATATGGCATTAACTTCATATGGCACCACTTAGAGTTACATGTATTAAATGACTAGGAGAGTCAAACAGTCTGAGAAGCCAGGTATGAGACACCATGAATAATGGAATAAAATATGTGGAATACATTCTAAACTGAGGAATTCATAAGGAACTTTTCATACATAGTTTGAGATGATGATACCATCATAAAATGGGAATATTTGGTGGTATGTTGAGCGGTAGTGACAAGGCAGGAATGCCCCCAACATTTAGAGTTGACTGACATGGACAACAGCCGATTGCATTATAGTCCACTGTCATTGAACAGTCTGTAACCTCCAACGCATTAACGACATACAGTTTAACACCACTGAGGATACAATTACACCAAGGAAAAGGACTAGAGAGTGGTGCACCAGTCTAATAGAGCCCACTAACAAAACTCCATGACAAATTGATAAGATATGGAGTGCATTCATAATACATTAAATATTTTGATGACGCTATCAACCATGATGAACTGGAATACTGTGCCATTCATAATGATGAGAGATTGGCATGAACCACAAGGTTGGATTAACCATAATTTCCAGGTAATTGACATGGACAAAAGCCAATCCCACTCCAGCCAGAGATACCTCTATAATCCACCAGTCTGAAGAGCCTTTGTACCCTCCCCTGTTGCCAGATGGCCTGTTCGGAATGTCCGTATGGATCAAATGTTCCGATTTTGGAAAACTCGTTCTTTTCCCACGCTGGGGTACAGCATCCTTTCTTTTCCCAGCTGTGACGGGAATTCCTAGACTATTGCACACCGAACGAACAAGCCAATCAGGGCTCCAACCAGCTCCAACAGGTCTCCCTGATGGAGAACACATGGGACTGCCATGATGATCCACTACAGTGATCACATTTCACAGCACACCCCAAAGACCCTCTCTACCTGGAGAACATTCTACTGCCTCATCCACACCACAGGAAGAACCTCTGCCATTTAACACACATGTAGTGTTCATATAAATACCAGAGGATTAGGAGGACATCTAGTCAACCCCTTGACCTGTGTTGTAGAACTGTGTGTGTGTGTGTGTGTGTGTGTGTGTGTGTGTGTGTGTGTGTGTGTGTGTGTGTGTGTGTGTGTGTGTGTGTGTGTGTGTGTGTGTGTGTGTGTGTGTGTGTGTGTGTGTGTGTGTGTGTGTGTGTGTGTGTGTGTGTGTGTGTGTTGGTTGGTTGGTTCTTCTATCCTTGTGGGGAAAATTCTCTCTCGTAGACAAAGGCTATTTTAAGGTTAGGTTTAGGCTTAGGGTTACAATTAGGGTTAGGGGTTATGGTAAGGGTAAGGTTAAGGTTTTGGGTTAGGGTTAGGATTAGGGTTAGGAGTTAGGGTTAGGGTTATGGGAAGGGTAAGGGTAAGGTTAAGGTTTTGGGTTAGGATTAGGGAAATAAATTGTATGTTTCTACAAGGATAGAAGAACAAAACGTGTGTGTGTGTGTGTGTGTGTGTGTGTGTGTGTGCGCCACGTCTGTAGAAATGAGCTCTGAGTCTAAACACATTAAGGTTAATGTAAACGGGGCCCGCAGCAGCCTGTCAGATGGACGGCCCCTGTGTTAAACAAGGAGACGTGACTCCTTCACTCCTCCATGAGAAACAAAGAGAGTGACGACAAATGACACACATCTGTCTATTCATCGTCTATCCTCCTCTCCTCTTTTCATCCCCCTCGCTTTTTCCTAGAGGGAGAGACACGGGACAATGAGTCAGGGGAACTGTGTGTTTTAGCAGGAGGTGAGAGCAGGAGGAGCGGGTGTTGACATAGAAATGCTCTCACTGGTCCCCTTTCTCTCCCTGTCTGGATGCAGGGGTTTTCAAGTACTGTTCCAGACAATTTCATTTTCAGCAGCCAGACATACAGTATCCATATAATAGTTAGTTCATATTGCATGTGATCCTTTTACAAGCGTTTTAATATAAACAGCTCCTGGGAGGTTTTCAGAACTTGGCCATGTAACCATGGGGACAGAGAGACGGACGGGAAGCTGATTGGCTGACCTCTCGCGAGCTGGATCAGTGAGATCTAATAGCACTCTCATATCTAAATATCATCTCCACAGACGTTTATTTATTCTGTTTGATTCCTCCTCAGGCCAGCCCGTTTGGGACCCCCCCCCCCCCCCCCACTTTCATGCCCTCAAGGGGAAACAGAGACCCTTCGTCCCCCTGGGCACAGTGGAGAATTGCGTGGGACGTTGATTCTCAGGGTGTGGGTCCAAGAGAAACATGGAGGCCAAGACAGGGTGCAGAACGGGCTGAACTCCCCCAGAACCCATCTGGCTCTGTGGGAGGCAGAGGGACAGAATACAGGGTCCTGGTTCTTATGTAATACAGCTTTCCTCCCTTTACTCCTACTTCCTTGATGTCATTCTGAAAAGGATCTGAACCCAGAGGGTTGGATCGGTGAAATCAGTGTAGGGCGGAAACCTTATAAAAACAGATCTGTTTGTGATGGGATAAGTATTCAGAGAGGCCGCAAGGGCTCAGGCAAGAGACAGCGCCCAGTTTACAGACCCATTAGAGCCTTAGGGTGTCTACTGCACCATCAGTCACCCCATAGATCTTCCTCTCTACATGAAACACATGCTCCATTCTCAGCATAGTCAGGAACCAGTCAGGGGCAGCATTCAAGTGCCCACACTTGAATCTCCACATTGGAGGAGCAAGATATGATGTCATTGGGATTGATTGTTTTGAATTGGACCTAGGGGAATTTTGATTATTTTAAGGTATATTTTATGGACTTTTAATGTCCACATTTAAAGGGCCAAACTCTTCAGTGTGAGGCAATGGCTGTCAGCAATCTGTCTCATAGGACAGTGTGAGGACAGGACACACATGCTGTACAGTATCATTCCTTCCTCTCCACGTCTCAGCCGTCCTGTTTAGGTTGCTGTGTGGCAGTGGGAGCAGCAAGGGACTTTTAGTAATATTGGAAATGATGACAGCATCCTGATCTACAACAAAAGTAAATAACAGGTGGAATAAATAGCTCTGATTTTATTTATTTTTATTTAACCTTTATTTAACTAGGCAAGTCAGTTAAGAACAAATTCTTTGGATGTATAGTACCGGTCAAAAGTTTGGACACACCGACTCATTCCAGGGTTTTTCTGTATTTTTTACTATTTTCTACATTGTAGGATAATAGTGAAGACATCAAAACTATAAAATAACACATATGGAATCATGTAGTAACCAAAAAAGTGTTAAACAATCCAAATATTATTTATATTTGAGATTATTGAAAATAGCCACCCTTTGCCTTGATGACAGCTTTGTACACTCTTGGCATTCTCTCAACCAGCTTCATGAGGTAGTCACCTGGAATGCATTTCAATTAACAGATGTGCCTTGTTAAAAGTTCATTTGTGGAATTTCTTTTCTTTTTAATGCATTAGAGCCAATCAGTTGTGTTGTGACAAGGTGAGGGTGATATACAGAAGATAGCCCTATTTGGTAAAATACCAAGTCGATATTATGGCAAGAACAGCTCAAATAAGCAAAGAGAAATGACTGTTCATCATTAGTTTAAGACATGAAGGTTAGTCAATCAGGAAAATGTCAAGAACTTTTCAAGTTTATTCAAGTGCAGTCACAAAAACCATCAAGCACTATGATGAAACTGGCTCTCATGAGGACCGCCACAGGAAAGGAAGACCCAGAGTTACCTCTGCTGCAGAGGATAAGTTCATTAGGGTTATGCTTCACAGAGTTCAAGTAACAGACATCTCAACATCAACTGTTTAGAGGAGACTAAGTGGATCAGGCCTTCATGGTCAAATTGCTGCAAAGAAACCACTACTAAAGGACACTAATAATAAGAAGAGACTTGCTTGGGCCAAGAAACATGAGCAATGGACATTAGACTGGTGGAAATCTGTCCTTTGGTTTGATGAGTCCAAATTTGCGATTTTTGGTTCCAACCGCCGTATCTTTGTGAGACGCAGAGTAGGTGATGATCTCCGCATGTGTGGTTCCCACCGTGAAGCATGGAGGAGGAGTTGTGATGGTGTGGGGGTGCTTTGCTGGTGTCACTGTCAGTGATTTATTTAGAATTCAAGGCACACTTAACCAGCATGGCTACCACAGCATTCTGCAGCGATACGCCATCCCATCTGGTTTGCACTTAGTGGGACTATAATTTATTTTCAACAGGACAATGACCCAACACACCTCCAGGCTGTGTAAGGGCTATTTGACCAAGAAGGAGAGTGATGGAGTGCTGCATCAGATGACCTAGCCTCCACAATCACCCGACCTCAACCCGATTGAGATGGTTTGGGATGAGATAGACCGCAGAGTGAAGGAAAAGCAGCCAACAAGTGCTCAGCATGTGTGGGAACTACTTCAAGACTGCTGGAAAAGCATTCCTCATGAAGATGGATGAGAGAATGCCAAGAGTGTGCAAAGCTGTCATCAAGGTGGCTACTTTGACATTTTTTAAATATAAGATATATTTTGAATTGTTTAACGCTTCTTTGGTGACTACATGATTCAAAATGTGTTATTTCATAGTTTTGATGTCTTCACTATTATTCTGCAATGTAGAAAATAGTAGAAATAAAGAAAAAGCCTTGAATGAGTATGTGTCCAAACTTTTGACTGGTACTATATGAGAGAGATGGAGGGAGGTATGTGTGTATGCGCGTGTGTACGTGTGTACGTGTGTGCATGCATGCGTGTGTGTATAAGCCACAGGAGGTTGGTGGCACCTCAGTGGTGGAGGACAGGCCCGTGGTAAATGCTGGACCGGAATCAGTGGAGTGGTATCAAACACATGGTTTCCACATGGTTTCCATGTGTTTGATGCCATTCTATTAGCACCGTTCCAGCCATTATTATGAGCCGTCCTCCCCTCAGCAGCCGCCGCTGGTATAAGCCTATGCTTTTCCCAAGGCCTGGGGATATTTTATAGCATGTATCAGACTACATATACCATAGCTCCTTAGGGAGAGAGGCTAAACCAACGGACCAACAGAATTAATATATAGTCCTGGGGGCTGTGGGTCAGAACAGAATGGAATCTAAAGCCCTCTCAGACATTAAACTACTTACGTAAACCCTGTTTTAACACAAATTAACCTTCAGATCACATTCATTCATTCTACATTCCTTTACTCTGTGAAAACCTATACTGTCTGTTGTAGATCATTGGTCGTCACATCCACATGAACATATCGGTATATAGTATACCCGCTACGTATGTCCATGGTTGTACATATCTTCGTAGATATCTTCATATAAAGATATTCACAGACTCATGCCTGCATAGACTCTTCCTATGTGTATTACCTTCATCAATGACCCTTTCCCTTTAAGCCTGTCATCTCTGACCCTCAACCAAAGCCCCTTCCCTACATTAGGCATCAAAGCCAAGGGGTTATTCTGTTGTTCCCCACCCTCAGACATAGACAGAAAGACACAAAGACAGACACAAAGATAGACAGACATTCTGTTGTTCCCTGCCCTCGGACAGACAGACACACAGACAGACAGACAGACATGCTGTTGTTCCTTGCCCTCGGACAGACAGACACACAGACAATTACATTGAATGAACTACAGGACAAAATACAAACCCTCCAACCCAAAAAGGCCTGTGGGGTTGATGGTATCCTAAATGAAATAATAAATATATACAGACCACAAATTCCAATTGGCTATATTTAAACTCTTTAACATCATCCTCAGCTCTGGGATCTTCCCCAATATTTTTATAACTACCGTGGGATATGCGTCAACCAGGGGCGAAAATCTGATATCAACCTTGGAGGGGACAATTACATTACATTTTCTCAAGAGCAATTCCTGAGGGGGACACCAAAAGTAGTGCTGTAACACATAGCCTACGTTGTAATATGTTAAATGTATATTGAGGAACCATAATTCCTACAACTGAATAATTGATAGGTACAGTAGTTAACTGAAGGGTTTAACCAACTTGTTCAAATGTTTAAATCATTATAATACTACTATTAATAATAGTTATAGCATTGCTCCTTACCAGTCCAGTATGTATGCAGGTATTCGTACTTACAACTAGCAATATCAAGAAAGGCCAGTAGGTAGCAATGGTACTGTACACTGTATGGGTGTAGTTTTCATAAATACAATGAACATGGTGTGATCTCATCTAAAATAATCTCCATTGAGAACCATCACAAAGTTAGTCTCCGTATTGAATTGACCTTTTAATTTGACTTTTTCTGATACATTTATATAGTCATTAAATGTGCCACTGGCCTGAGTCTACTACAATATCTTTACAAGAACAAAAAGCTTAAAATAAGTACAGTTCTAAAAGCAAAATAACTACTTCAATGAAAAACCCAAATAAATCAAACAAAATATCCTTCAGTCAGTGTCTCAACTCTTCAAACAGCAGCTATGAACAAGTATGTCGCACAAAGTATGCAATTTTAAATAAAATAACATTAAATAAATAATTTGTAAGTGTACTGTCGTGTACTGTCATGTACTAAAAACTACTCTCCTCTAGGCTGCTTAGTACCCGCTCATACTGCCCTAGCACAGCTCTAATAGCAGTATTCCGCACAGTCCACCTTGTTGGACATAGGGGTTTCCGGGTGGGCAGATGTGTTTCTTTGGACGTGGCAATTGATTCAAACATGCTCTTAAACTTTCCTGACTGGCCATAGAGGACACCTAACTGATGGACCCAAGAAAGGGAATCCCGGATCAGTGGGGAGGCTGAGCAGCCAGCCTGTGTAATCAGATTTACACAGTGTGCTCCACAATGGACATAGAGGGCTAATGGCTGCTGCCTTCTCACAATTGCCTGTGCACCTGTGTATTTTCCTGCCATGTTTGAGGCACCATCGTAACTCTGCCCACGTAAGCCAGACATGGGCAAATTGAGCCTCAACAACACTTCAGTTGCCACTTTCGCAATGCCCTCGCCTGTTGTCTCCGACACCCTGTATAGCCCAATAAACTCCTCGTGAGGGACAAGGTCATGGTCAACATAATGCAAAAAGACACTCTCCTGTTCAGCACCAGAGACATCTTGAGTACTATCAACAATTAATAAAAAATTGTACAATCGGAAGAGACCTAATCTCAGCTGCAATGCCTCGAATGATTGTATTGGCCATGATGTTCAGAATTTCATTCTGTGCTTTGGGGCCTCTTGAAACGTCAACACTCTGTTGGCAAGAGTTTGCGGTTCAAAAATTGTGGGTGTGGCTGATATGGTTTTGTGCCATCACTGAGGTAACTGGACAATGCTGTGCCACTGTCCCCTATACTGGTGCTGCTGGCAACAAGGGTGACACCTGGTCCTGCCGTGGCTGTGACATTGTTCTCTGAAGTCTCTCTCCCTGGCTCTTTCCCTTTCATCACCCTAACTGACTCAGTCTGTCTCCTAGAAAAGAAATAAGGTGTTTGCCGTACTCCTAACTACCGGTACCCAAAACTACACAATTAATCACAACAGCAATACCATTGCCATAAACAAATCTTAGTTTAGTCATCAGTTTAAGTTGAGAGCGGGGGTATCCATGGCATTTTCCAATTATGTCCCTATTTTACAAGTAAAAAAAATTGAGAACCTTTCATAATGTTGCCAAACAAAGACTCAACAAACTTACCTGAGACTCCCTGTCTCTGCCAGTCTGTCCCTGCCTATCTGTCCCCAGCTCTGCTGTCTGTGTGCCATCTGTTGCCTGCTCTGCCTAATGACATCATTGTGAAACATTCCATTAGCATTTCACTTCTTTCTTATGAACATTTTATCAACTCGTCTTTGAGATATTAGGCTACTAGAGTTCTTACTTTGCGTTTTGGTGTACTGAAAAATACTCTGATGTCCGTCTTTTTACTTTTTTCTGCCATTTTTCTACCTGGCTGGCTGGCCGGTCTAGCTGCACACACACACATTTACACAACATATGCTACAACCTTTTCTAATTTTAATATAGTTTGTTTCATATTGGCTGGCTTCCAACAATAGCTGAATTTGTAAAGCTAGCGAGCACCAATTCCGTTTCTGTGGTGTTTGCTATAATCTAAAAAAAAAAAAAAAGGTGAAATAAAATAAATGTAAAAAAGTTCACTAGCGACAATTTAGCTTTTGCAACGAGACCATTAAATATATTTAAGACAATGGTATAAGAGAGTGTAGTTCTGTTCAGTTTGGACTTCAGTTTATAGCTAACCTTATCACAGGGACTTTGAAGCACTAAAGCTGCATGCTGATCTTGGAATAAATTGACGATAGCAAAGATTCCATCTTTGACGACGCCACATTAATGGAATAGGTACTAGCTAGCTTGCTAGTTAATGTTTGCTTTAGTTTGCGCGCTAGCTCTGCAAATTCAGCTAGTGTGTGAACCCTGCCAACATAAAAATGTAAACATTGCTATGGCGCGATTGACTGGATTAACCTCACGTCAGTTACGTACATGTGCCTTTCGGACAGTAGATACGAACCCTCTATTACCTTGCCAGCTAAAGAACTGGCAGTGAATCAAACCATTGTGAGGCAAAGGGCGGGGTGGTCGCAATCTTTTGAAACTTAAAAAGGCGCTATTAAGTGTCTATAATCAGCACAACTGCTTTCATTGCGTATTATTAATATTATTGAAATTACATAGTTATGTTTACAGTGATAGATTGGGGGGGACAAATCATATTTTTCCCAGGATGGGGGGGTCGTGTCCCCCCCGTCCCCCCTGGGATTTCCGCCTATGGCGTCAACAGCAACCTTGGGAAAATCCTCTGCATTATAATAAATCAGAGGACTCGTACATTTCCTCAGTGAAAACAATGTACTGAGCAAATGTCAAATTGGCTTTTTACCAAATTACCGTACGACAGACCACGTATTTACCCTGCACACCCTAATTGACAAACAAACCAAAACAAAGGCAAAGTCTTCTCATGCTTTGTTGATTTAAAAAAAAGCTTTCAACTCAATTTGGCATGAGGGTCTGCTATACAAATTGATGGGAGGTGGCGTTGAGGGAAAAACATACAACATTATAAAATCCATGTACAGAAACAACAAGTGTGCGGTTAAAATTGGCAAGAAACACACACATTTCTTTCCACAGGGCCGGGGGGTGAGACAGGGATGCAGCTTAAGCCCCACCCTCTTCAACATATACAGCGCTGGAAAAAATTAAGAGACCACTGCAAAATGATCAGTTTCTCTGGTTTTACTATTTATATGTATGTGTTTGAGTAAAATTAACATTTTTGTTTTTTCTATAAACTACTGACAACATTTCTCCCAAATTCCAAATCACAATATTGTCATTTAGAGCACTTATTTGCAGAAAATGACAACTGGTCAAAACAAAATAAAAGTTGTTGTCAGACCTCGAATAATGCCAAGAAAATAAGTTCATATTCATTTTTAAACAACACAATACTAATGTTTTAACTTAGGAAGAGTTCAGAAATCAATATTTGGTAGAAAACCCCTGATTTTCAATCACAGCTTTCATGCGTCTTGGCATGCTCTCCACCAGTCTTTCACATTGATGTTGGGTGACTTTACGCCACTCCTGCGCAAAAATTCAAGCAGGTCGGCTTTACTTGATGGCTTGTGACCATCCGTCTTCCTCTTGATCACATTCCAGAGGTTTTCAATGGGGTTCAGGTCTGGAGATTGGGCTGGCCATGACAGGGTCTTGATCTGGTGGTCCTCCATCCACACCTTGACTGACCTGGCTGTGTGGCATGAAGCATTGTCCTGCTGGAAAAACCAATCCTCAGAGTTGGGGAACATTATCAGAGAAGAAGGAAGAATGTTTTCTTCCAGGGCAACCTTGTACGTGGCTTGATTCATGTGGTCTTCACAAAGACAAATCTGCCTGATTACAGCCTTGCTGAAGCACCCCCAGATCATCACAGATCCTCCACCAGATTTCACTGTGGGTGCGAGACACTGTGGCTTGTAGGCCTCTCCAGGTCTCGCACCCACTGTGAAATTTGGTGGAGGATCGGTGATGATCTGGGGGTTGCCCTAGAGCAAACAAATACCTATACATACCTCGGCCTAAACATCAGCGCCACAGGTAACTTCCACAAAGCTGTGAATGATCTGAGTGACAAGGCAAGAAGGGCATTCTATGCCATCAAAAGGAACATAATATTCGACATACCAATTAGGATCTGGCTAAAAATACTTGAATCAGTTATAGAACCCATTGCCCTTTATGGTTGAGAGGTCTGGGGTCCGCTCACCAACCAAAAATTCACAAAATGGGACAAACACCAAATTGAGACTCTGCATGCAGAATTCTGCAAAAATATCCTCCCGTGTACAATGTAAAACACCAAATACTGTTTGGGTGTTTGTGTGTGTGTGTGTATTTGTGTGTGTGTGTTTCTCACACATGTGCCTCTGGTTCTCATTACTGAGTGGTATAGTGGACTTTCTCACATTAGAGCAGCTTAGACCAGGCCTTTGAATAGTTAGGGGGTTAGTTTCTAACAGGGATCTGATCCCTCCTGATCTTGACTCTCACACCACAGAAAGATTCCTGACGGAATGTTGCGATCCCGATGACGCTGTCCTTAATTCCCCCAACACACTCCCACAGATGTCTGTTGAGTCACTTCACCTATGACTGCCAGTGATAGTAGGGGTTAGCTGAAGCATTTGGAGAGGAGCGACATGATATTGAATGGAATAATGTGTAGCTACTGTATGCAGCAACAGTAGCAGCAGGTTAACAGTACTTATAGGCTTTTATTGAGGCTCTGCTTCAAGCAGACAGAACAGCTGCTAAGAGTGAGAGACATGAGAGAGGGGAGAAGAGGCTGTTAAAAGTTCAGTGCTGTTAAAAGTTCTGTCAGTAATACATCGCACACACCTTTACAAACCCCTTAGCCTCATTCTCACTCCTCACCTCTGACAGTGTGTGTTTAGTGCCATTCTGAAGAAGTGAGATGCAATCTGATACTTGGAGACAGAAAACAGACCGTGGAATCCAGACCTGGAAGGAAAGGTGTTTTACTGAACTTTAACAATGTCTCTCTCTCTCTCTCTCTCTCTCTCCTTCTCTCTCTATTCCTTTTTCTTCCTCCTCTTTTTCGTTCTCTTTGCATCTCTTTCTCTCTGTCTCTCCCTCGCCTGTTTATTTCTTTCTTCTCTCTCTCTGTCTGTAAGTCTGTCTGTCACTCTCCCTGTCTGTGTATCTGGTAATGAGATTCTCCTGTCGCCACAGCAACCCTGGGCCTGTGTTTCTGGGTAGGGCTACAGAGAGACTAAAGACTTCGGTGTGTGTGTTTGGGGGGGGTCTGTTTTGGGACCATAGCATGTGTCACTGCAGTGGGCTTACAGAGTTACACACTAATCACAGCCAGGCCTGGTTTTCCCTCTATTACTTTACATTACTTCTCTCTCTAAACATGGACCAGAAGGGAGGCCTGACAGACTTATTGAATCACAGGAAGTGTTGGGGGCTTGGAAACTGTTCTAGAATGTACCATTTTGTTTTAGAATATCAGTGTTCTCACTGTTCTAGAACGTCTGAGTTTCCTAGAATATCTGTCGTTCAGAGTGTTTACGTTGCACTGCATTTCTAGAATGTGTGTCATGTATGTGCTGTTCTGGGCTGTGTAAGTAGAGAATGGATTGTGTTGTGGAATGTGGAGTGCCGTTGACCCTCGGGTGTGGTCCTTGGCTTCCTGTGTTGTTGTGGTGACTGCTGGCGTTTCCTGCAT
Source organism: Salvelinus alpinus (assembly GCF_045679555.1). Classification (NCBI taxonomy): domain Eukaryota; kingdom Metazoa; phylum Chordata; class Actinopteri; order Salmoniformes; family Salmonidae; genus Salvelinus; species Salvelinus alpinus. The sequence continues at coordinate 18,732,128 of NC_092105.1, read as the reverse complement.
GGGGAACAGCACAGCGGATTGGGGCCGTGTTTTTGACTCAGCAAGAATATTAGACGCTGAGAAATGCTGAATCATGCCTACCATGCTGGTTTGGAAATGTCAGTGATGAAGTAGGCTTTCACATTAGCCTCTTGCTTCATGCTTAATGCTAGATTCATTGGTGGTGGGTCTGTTTCCCTCTCTCTCTTTCATCTCTCTCAGACACACATACAGCATGAACACACACACATACCAGTGCTTTGCCCCCTATGACATGGTGAGGTAACTGGGAATGTGTAACATTGTTCATTTGGAACCTTTACATCAACCCATCACAAACCCAAGGTCAGCTATTGTCACCCTGTGTGTGTGTGTGTGTGTGTGTGTGTGTGTGTGTGTGTGTGTGTGTGTGTGTGTGTGTGTGTGTGTGTGTGTGTGTGTGTGTGTGTGTGTGTGTGTGTGTGTGTGTGTGTGTGTGTGTGTGTGTTGATATGCTGTATTATGGGCAGAATGTACAGTAAGTATTCTCTGTAAATGCTGTGAAATGTGTCAAAACTTGAGTGACACGGGGTTTCTTTGTAGCATCATCACCTGGTTGGATCAGAAGATAAGATGTGGGATCACATGACCATGGTGGGGGTGTGGAAAATAGACATCTTTGTAGCAGAAACAGGAATTTAGACATTTATATCCTTTATTCTCTCTCTCTCTCTCTCTCTCTCTCTCTCTCTCTCTCTCTCTCTCTCTCTCTCTTTCTCTCTCTCTCTCTCGCTCTCTCTCTCTCTCTCTCTCTCTCTCTCTCTCTCTCTCTCTCTCTCTCTCTCTCTCTCTCTCTCTCTCTCTCTCTCTCTCTCTCTCTCTCTCTCTCTCTCTCTCTCTCTCTCTCTCTCTCTCTCACTCTCTCTCTCTCAATTCAATTCGCTTTTTGGCATGACAATGTACATATTGCCAAAGCTTATTTTGGATATTTACAATAAAAAATAAAATAAAAATGAGAATCAAAATTGTCAACGGGACAACAGTACCAACAATAACCAAGGGTCAAAATAACCATACATTCAACAATAACAATAAGCATACATGTACATGTGCAGGTTGATTGGTCTGTCAGACACTGTCCCTCAACTTATGACAGGCAGCAATGTAGTGCGCCAACCCACAGCTCTCTGTGTCCTCCCCCAACAGGACGGGTAGCCTACTCTCATCAGAGAGGTCTTTGAAACCTTGAATAAGGGTTTCAAATTTGGGAAAATGACACTCTCTAATTGTTTTATATTTTTGACATTTTGTCAGGAAATGCAGCTCCGTCTCAGGTTCTGCTGTTGTGCAGTGGTTGCACAGCCTTTCCTCTACAGGGAGCCAGGTTTCCTGTGTCTACCCTTCTCAATGGCAAGGCTGTGCTCACTGAGCCTGTACTTTGTCAAGGTTTTTCTAAGGTTTTGATCAGTAACCATGGTCAAATATTTAGCCACGGTGTACTGTCGATTTAGGGCCAGATAGCACTGCATTTTGCTTTGTGTTTGTGCTTGTGTTTCCCAATAAGCAATGTAGTTTTGTTTTGACTGTGTTGTAATTTGTTTTATTCTGATTGATTGGATGTTCTGGTCCTGAGGCTTCAGTGTGTTAGTAGAACAGGTTTGTGAACTCAGCCCCAGGACCAGCTGGATGAGGGGACTCTTTTCTTTGCTCAGCTCTTGGCATTGCAGGGCTTGGTAATGATATGAGAGGGGGTCACTGTATTTTAGATGTTTCCAAAACTTAATTGCTCTTTTTTGAGTTTTTATTATTAGTGGATATTGGCCTAATTCTGCCCTGCATGCATTGTTTGTAGTTTTCCTCTGGACATGTAGGAGAATCTTACAGAACTCTGCATGCAGGGTTTCAATGGGGTGTTTGTCCCATTTGATGAAATCTTGTATTGCAAGTGGACCCCACACCTCGCTGCCATAAAGTGCAATTGGTTCAATGACATATTCAATTAGTTTTAGCCAACTTTTAATAGATATTTCAATTTGAGTTTGCTTTTTAATGGCGTAGAATGCCCTGCGTGCTTTCTCTCTCAGTTCATTCACTACCTCATTAAGGTGTCCAGTTGAGCTTATTTTTAAACCTAAGTAATTGTAGTGTGTATGTAACCGATGTGAAATGGCTAGCTAGTTAGCGGTGGTGCGCGCTAATAGCGTTTCAATCGGTGACGTCACTCGCTTTGAGACCTTGAAGTAGTGGTTCCCCTTGCTCATACTAATTGAGTGTATGTAAACTTCTGACCCACCGGGAATGCGATGAAAGAAATAAAAGCTGAAACAAATCACTCCACCATTATTCTTTGTGGAGCGATGGGTAACGATGCTTCGTGGGTGACTGTTGTTGATGTGTGCAGAGGGTCCCTGGTTTGTGCCCGGGGCGAGGGGACGGACTAAAGTTAAAACTGTTACATTGATGCTGTTGACCCGGATCACTGGTTGCTGCGGAAAAGGAGGAGGTCAAACGGGGGGTGAGTGTAACCGATGTGAAATGGCTAGCTAGTTAGCGGTGGTGCGCGCTAATAGCATTTCAACCGGTGACGTCACTCGCTTTGAGACCTTGAAGTAGTGGTTCCCCTTGCCCTGCAAGGGCCGCGGCTTTTGTGGAGCGATGGGTAACGATGCTTCGTGGGTGACTGTTGTTGATGTGTGCAGAGGGTCCCTGGTTCACGCCCGGGTCGGGGTGAGGGGACGGACCAAAGTTATACTGTTACATGTACAGTACTCTATATATTTTGTACCAATTGAGAACTTTGGTCTAATTCCCTGAGATCTGGATCTTCTCTGGAAAATCATTATTTTAGTCTTTTTGGGGTTTACTGCCAGGGCCCAGGTCTGGCAGTACTGCTCTAGCAGGTCCAGGCTCTGCTGTAGGCCATGTGCTGTGGATGACAGCAGGCATAGGTCATCTGCGAAGAGTAGGCATTTGACTTCTGAATTGTGGAGACTAACACCAGGGGCTGAGGATTTTTCTAGAATAGTGGCCAATTCGTTAATGTAAATATTGAAGAGTGCAGGGCTCAGATTGCAACCCTGGCGAAGGCCCCGCCCCTGGTTAAAGAATTCTGTTCTTTTCTTACCAATTTTAATGCTGCACGTATTGCCAGTTTACATTGATTTAATTATGTCATATGTTTTACCCCCTACACCACTTTCAATAACTTTGTAGAACAGTCCTGTATGCCAAATAGAATCAAATGCTTTTTGGAAGTCGATAAACCAAGCGTATATTTTGGTATTATTTTGATGGACATGTTTATCTATCAGGGTGTGTAGGGTGTAAATATGATCAGCTGTGCGATGTTTTGGTATAAATCCAATTTGGCTTTTACTCATTGTGCTTATTAAGGAAGTTTAGAACTCTTACATTGATAATACTACAGAAAACCTTCCCCAGGTTACTGTTCACACAAATGCCTCTGTAATTGTTAGGGTCAAATTTGTCTCCGTTCTTAAAGATTGGGGTTATGAGTCCTTGATTCCAGATGTCAGGGAAATAACCTACACTCAGGATCAAATTAAACAGTTTTAATATAGCCAATTGAAAGTTTGCACTAGTGAGTTTGAGCATCTCATTTAGTATGCCATCAGGTCCGCATGCCTTTTTAAATTTGAGAGCCTTAAGTTTCTTATAGAGCTCCTGGTCAGTAATTGGGGAGTCCAGTGGATTTTGATTGTCCTTTATAGCTTTTTCTAATCCATTCAACTTCTCATGAATTTGGCGTTGTTCTGCGTTTGTGTAAATTTGAACGGTGTTGTAGAGTGTTTTAAAATGGGTTGTCCATATGTCACCATTTTGTATCGCTAATCCCTCTTGTTTAGATTTTTAGTTTTTTCCAATTTTGCCAGAAGTTGTGTGTGTTTATGGACTCCTCAATTAGTGTCAGCTGCTTGCTGTTGTACTGTGCTTTTTTGGTTCTGAGTGTACGTTTATAGAGTTTTAAAGTCTCACAATAATGAAGGCATAATTCACCATTATTTGGGTCTATGTGCTTTTGGTTGCTTAGCACCAGCTTGCTTAGGGGACTCTCCAGGTTCATCGCTCTGTAGGTGATGGCTTTGTTATGGAAGGTTTGGGAATCCCTTCCTTTTAGGTGGTTGTAGAATTTAATGGCTCTTTTTTGGATAATTGATTTTTTTAAATAATTAGCGGGTATCGGCCTAATTCTTCTCTGCATGCATTATTTGGTGTTTTACATTGTACACAGAGGATATTTTTGCAGAATTCTGCATGCATAGTCTCAATTTGGTGTTTGTCCCATTTCGTGAATTCTTGGTTGGTGAGCGGACTCCAGACCTCTCAACCATAAAGGGCAATGGGTTCTATAACTTATTCAAGTATTTTTTAGCCAGATCCTAATTGGTATGTCGAATTTTATGTTCCTTTTGATGGCATAGAAGGCCCTTCTTGCCTTGTCGCTCAACTCATTCACAGCTTTGTGGAAGTTACCTGTGGCGCTGATGTTTAGGCCGAGGTATGTATAGTTTTTTGTTTGCTCTAGGGCAACGGTGTCTAGACAGAATTTTAATTTGTGGTCCTGGCAACTGGACCTTTTTTGGAAGACCATTACTTTTGTCTAACAGAGATTTACTGTCAGGGCCCAGGTCTGGCAGAATCTGTGCAGAATATCTAGGTGCTGCTGTAGGCCCTACTTGGTCGGTGACAGAAGCACCAGATCATCAGCAAACAGTAGACATTTCACTTCCGATTCTAGTAGGGTGAGGCCGGGTGCTGCAGACTGTTCTAGTGCCCTCGCCAATTCGTTGATATATCTGTTGAAGAGGGTGGGACTTAAGCTGCATTTCTGTCTCACCCCCTGGCCCTGTGGAAAGAAATGTGTGTGTTTCTTGCCAATTTTAACCGCACACTTGTTGTTTGTGTACATGGATTTTATAATGTCGTATGTTTCCCCCCAATACCACTTTCCATCAATTTGTATAGCAGACACTCATGTTACATTTTTTAAATCAACATAGCATGAGAAGACTTTGCCTTTGTTTTGGTTTGTTTGTTTGTCAATTAGGGTGTGCAGGAAGAATACGTGGTCTGTCGTACGGTAATTTGGTAAAAAGCCAATTTGACATTTGCTCAGTACATTGTTTTCACTGAGGAAATGTACAAGTCTGCTGTTAATGATAGTGCAGAGGATTTTCCCAAGGTTGCTGTTGACGCAAATCCCACGGTAATTATTGTGGTCAAATTTGTCTCCACTTTTGTGGATTGGGGTGATCAGTCCTTGGTTCCAAGTATTGGGGAAGATGCCAGAGCTAAGGATGATGTTAAAGAGTTTAAGTATAGCCAATTGGAATTTGTTGTCTGTATATATTTATTATTTCATTTAGGATACCATCAACCCCACAGTAGTTCATTCAATGTAATTGGAGAATCCAGTGGGTTCTGGTAGTCTTTAATAGTTGATTCTAAGATTTGTATTTGATCATGTATATGTTTTTGCTGTTTGTTCTCTCTCTCTCTCTCTCTCTCTCTCTCTCTCTCTCTCTCTCTCTCTCTCTCTCTCTCTCTCTCTCTCTCTCTCTCGCTCTCTCTCTCTCTCTCTCTCTCTCTCTCTCTCTCTCTCTCTCTCTCTCTCTCTGTCTCTCTCTCTCTCTCTCTCTCTCTCTCTCTCTCTCTCTCGCCCTCTCTATCTCTGTCAATGTTTCTCTTTCTTTCACCCTCTATTTCTAAAATGTTGACTAGAATAGCTGGAGGATGAGGCAAGAAAGAGAGAGAGAGCAAGGGATGGAAAAACAGAATGTGGGGAGAATGGACAGAGGGATCTGACAAGGAGAGGAGTAATCGATAGTGACTGTGTGACAGCAATACCAGACAGAGAGAGAAATAAGTAGAAAAGAGATTTGGATTGAGATCAGGAGGGGTTGAGAGTTGAAGAAGGCCAATCAGCAGGTCAGGTCATAAACCACTGATCCATAATGAACATCTTCCATCCATGATGTCATCATCACCATCACTCTATTTTTTTCCTCTCTTCCTTTTTTTCTTTTGCTTTGGATCCTGATTGACGACTGGTCATGTCCCCATTAACCCTGATCTCTCATGAGTGTCTTACTTGAGGCGGAGGGAGATGAGAGGATAGAGAGAAAGAGCGAATAGAAAAAGACAGAGGAGTAATCATCAGGGTGAAGGGAAGTGGATATCTCTGTCCTTCTGAATGTTTTGTTATATCCATAACCAGCCTCCATAACCAGCCTCCATAACCAACCTCCATAACCAGCCTCCATAACCAGCCTCCATAACCAGCCTCCATAACCCGCCTCCATAACCAGCCTCCATAACCAGCCTCCATAACCAGCCTCCATAACCAGCCTCCATAACCAGATACACACACATGCACGCACACACATGTATATGCACACACAGCCTTAAAATATCGATGGCATTTCAAAAGGAAAGGAGAGAGGATGTTTGAAGAGCAGATATGCTCACATGAATTTTTCAGATTCTGTGTTTATGCAGGTGCACTGGTTTGTGAGACTGAATGTGTGTCAATGTTTTCTCTCTCTCTCTTTGTCTTTCCTTCTTTCTCTCTCTCTTTCTTCCCTTCTCCCTTAATCTCTCCATCTTTGGCCCTTCCTCTGACATCTGTAAAGTATGATTGAGGGCAGACACCTTTCCACCTGTAAGTAATTGTAGAGCCATGAGTCTGTGCGCGATATGCATGTGTGCTTGTGTTGGGCAGTGTGTCAGGGTTTAAATGAGCAATTTAGGTGTGTATGTATTAAGCCACAGTGGGTCTATAAACATGTTCAATGCACCCGGGACATTCCTGGACCCTACACTCTTTCTACTGTAGACTTAAGCTGCTCTCAAACTCCTCTGTGTTGGAACCAGCCCAAAGCTCCGAGCAGGTTGGACTGCTCACTCTAGAACCTTTCTCTCGTGTTTAGAATGCAGTCCAGATGGTTCTTTCTCTCTCTCTATACCACACACACACACACACACACACACACACACACACACACACACACACACACACACACACACACACACACACACACACACACACACACACACACACACACACACACACACACACACACACACACACACACACACACACACACACACACACACACACAGCTTTCTCCTCCCTCTGCTGGAGGAGTACCATGACCCGGCTACAGTATGTAAAGAGGTCGACCCAGGACTGATATCATATCCATTCTCTCTCTATTTGTGGAGAAGCTGTGTGCCAGGGAGCTGGGCCTCTGATAAAACAGCTGACAGAACTAGGTCAGAAGATCAGGAGGAGAATTGAGAGAGAAGGAGAAGATGAGTTACATACCCACTAGACAAAAACTGCTTGAATCAATATTGTTTCCACGACATTTCAAACCCCAAAAAGCAATGTGATGACATTGAATCAACGTGAAAAACTCATTGGATTTGCAAAAAGTCATCAACCTAAGGGCATTTCATCATTTTTCACCAAACTTTTAACCTAAATCCAATGACATGGTGACATTTGTTGTTAATTTCACGTTGAATTCACCTTAGTAAATGTAAATAAAAACTAGACGTTGATCTGACTTGTGTGCCCAGTGCCTGATAGGAAAACAGATATTTATAATTAAGAAATAGATAGGAGAGGAGAGAAAGAAAGAGAGAAAGAAAGAGGAGTGGAGTTGAGTTGAATGTGAAAGATGACATTTAGCGGAGGGAGGACAGAGTACAACAGAGTAGGAGTGAGGTGAAGGGGTTCACTTGCTTCAGATGTTGTGGTGTTTGTTCAGGTCCCCTGTGATTTACTATTGTTTTGGTTAAGATGTCCTCCCCTGATTCTTAAACACACACACACACAATTACACACACCCTGTGCCCATATCTCCCCTTCCCCTCTTTTATCAGCTTCACATGAAGAATGTCATTTATCAGCTCTGTGCTTTAGCCATGCAGAAACATACAGCCCAGTGCGTTCCATAGCACTGCACTAGACAGTTATCTCTTATATATACACAACACAACACACAACAAACACACACACACACGCAAACACACAACACTAGACATGTACTGTAGGTCTTTGGGGACTTACAGTGCCTTCAGAAATAATTCATACCCCTTTACTTTGTCTACATTTTGTTGTATTACAGCCTGAATTTAAAGTTAAGCCTAAATAAGTTCAGGAGTAAAAATCTGCATAACATGTCACATACTAAATTTGCATGGGCTCACTCTGTGTGCAGTAATAGTGTTTAACATGATTTTTGAATGATGATGTCTGTACCCCACACATACAATAATCTGTATGGTCCCTCAGTCAAGCAGTGAATTTCAAACACATATTCAACCACAAAGACCAGGAAGGTTTTCCAATGCCTCACAAAGAAGGGCACCTATTGGTAGATAGGTAAACACTTTTTTTTTTAAAGCAGACATTGAATTTCCCTTTGAGCATGGTGTAGTTATTAATTACACTTTGGATGGTGTATCAATACACCCAGTCACTACAAAGATACAGGCGTCCTTCCTAGCTCAGTTGCCGGAGAGGAAGGAAACCACTCAGGGATTTCCCCGTGATTCCAATAGTGATTTTAAAACAATTAAAGAGTTCACAAAGGTGATTCTAACATCTATTGACTCAGAGGTGTGAATACTTATGTAATTGAGATATTTCTGTAAATTTTGTCATTATGGGGTATTGTGTTTGTAGATAGGTGACACAAATAATCTATTTAATCAATTTTTAATTCAGAGTGTAACACAACAAAATTGTGCACAAGCAAGATGACGCCATCAGACAGGGTCTTCTCGCTTCTAGTTCTTAGGAAACTATGCAGTATTTATTTTTTTATGTATTATTTCTTACATTGTTAGCCCAGAAAATCTTAAATGTTATTACATACAGCCGGGAAGAACTATCGAATATCAGAGCGACGTCAACTTACCAACATTACGACCAGGAATACGACTTTCACGAAGCGGAGGCTTTGTTCGAACCACCCAAGCCATTCGAACTGTTTCCAGAGGCTGATCCAAAACAGCGTCACCGCAGGAGAGGTAGACGGAGCGGACTTCTGGTCAGACTTCGGAGGTGCGCACACCACCCACCGCTTCCGAGTATTTTACTCGCTAATGTCCAGTCTCTAGATAACAAGGTAGACAAAATTAGGGCTAGGGATGCTTTCCAGAGAGACATCCGGGATTGTAACATACTCTGTTTCACTGAAACATGGCTCTCTGGGGACATGCTGTCGGAGTCAGGTACAGCCGCCGGGATTCTTTGTGAGTCGTGCCGACAGGAATAAACATCTCTCAGGGAAGAAGAAGGGCGGGGGTGTATGATTCATGATTAAACTGGAAACCATATATCCGGAGGCTGCATTTATTGTAGCTGGGGATTTTAACAAAGCAAATTTGAGAATAAGGCTACTTAAATTCTATCAGCATATCGATTGTAGTACCCGGGCTGGCAAAACACTGGATCACTGCTACTCTAACTTCCGCGATACATACAAGGCCTCCCCCGCCCTCCGTTCGGCAAATCTGACCACGACTCCATTTTTATTCTCCCCTCCTATAGACAGAAACTCAAACAGGATGTACCCGTGACTAGGACCATTCAACGCTGGTCTGACCAATCGGAATCCACGCTTCAAGATTGTTTTGATCACACGGACTGGGACATGTTCCGCGTAGCCTAAGAGAATAATATAGATTTAAATGCTGATTCAGTGAGTGAGTTATAAGGAAGTGCATACTGTAGGAGATGTTGTTCCCAGTGTGACTATTAAAACCTACCTACCCTAACCATTCGTGCAAAACTGAAAGCGCAAACTATTTAACCATGGAAAGATGACGAGGGAATATGGCCGAATACAAAGAGTGTAGTTATTCCCTCCGCAAGGCAATCAAACAAGCGAAATGTCAGTATAGGGATAAAGTGGAGTAGCAATTCAAAGGCTCAGACACGAGACGTATGTGGCAGGGTCTACAGGCAATCACGGACTACAAAAAGAAAACCAGCCATGTCACAGACACTGATGTCTTGCTTCCAGACAAACTGAACACCTTCTTTGCCCGCTTTGAGGATAATACAATGCCACCAAGGACTGCGCCCCCCCTCCCCTCTACTTCTCCGTGGCCGACGTGAGTGAGACATTTAAATGTGTTAACCCTTGCAAGGCTGCCGGCCCAGACGGCAATCATAGCCGCGTCCTCAGAGCATGCGCAGACCAGCTGGCTGGTGTGTTTACGGACATATTCAATCTCTCCCTATCCCAGTCTGCTGTCCCCACATACTTCAAGATGGCCACCATTGTTCCTGTACCAAAGAAGGCAAAGATAACTGACCTGAATGACTATTGCCCTGTAGCACTCACTTCTGTCATCATGAAGTGCTTTGAGAGACTAGTCAAGGATCATATCACCTCCACCTTACCTGTCACCCTAGACCCACTGCAATTTGCATATCACCCCAATAGGTCCACTGATGACGCAATCGCCATCACACTGCACACTGCCCTATCCCATCTGAACAAGAGGAATACCCATGTAAGAATGCTGTTCATTGACTACAGCTCAGCATTTAACACCATATGACCCTCCAAGCTCATCATTAAGCTTGAGGCCCTGGGTTTCAACCCGCCCTGTGCGATTGGGTCCTGGACTTCCTGACGGGCCGCCCCCAGGTGGTGAAGGTAGGAAACAACACCTCTACTACGCTGATCCTCAACACAGGGGCCCCATAAGGGTGCGTGCTCAGCCCCCTCCTGTACTCCCTATTCACCCATGACTGCGTGGCCATGCACACCTCCAACTCGATCATCAAGTTTGCAGACAACACAACAGTACTAGGCTTGATCACCAACAACGACGAGACAGCCTATAGGGAGGAGGTGAGGGCACTCGGAGTGTGGTATCAGGAAAACAACCTCTCACTCAACGTTAACAAAACAAAGGAGATGATCGTGGACTTCAGGAAACAGCAGAGGGAGCACCCCCCTATTCACATCGACGGGACAGCAGTGGAGAAGGTGGGAAGTTTCAAGTTCTTCGGCGTACACATCACGGACAAACTGAAATGGTCCACCCACACAGACAGTGTGTTGAAGAAGGCGGATCGTTAAGTGTTATTAAAGAGGCTGAAGAAATTTGGCTTGTCACATAAAACCTTCACAAACTTCTACAGATGCACAATTGAGAGCATCCTGTCAGGCTGTATCACCACCTGGTACAGCAACTGCACCGCCCACAACCGCAGGGTTCTCCAGAGGGTGGTGCGGTCTGCACAACCCATCACCAGGGGCAAACTACCTGCCCTCCAGGACACCTACATCACCCGATGTCACAGAAAGGCCAAAAAGATAATCAAGGACAACAACCACCCAAGCCACTGCCTGTTCACCCCGCTACCATCCAGAAGGCGAGGTCAGTACAGGTGCATCAAAGCTGGGACCAAGAGACTACACAATAGTTTATATCTCAAGGCCATCAGACTGTTAAACAGCCATCACTAACACAGAGAGGCTGCTGCCTACATACAGACTTGAAATCATTGGCCACTCTAACAAATGGATCACTAGTCACTTTATTAATGCCACTTTAAGAATGATGTTTACATATCTTGCACTCCTCATCCCAGATGTATATACTGTATTTTATGCCATCTATTGCATCTCGTCTATGCCGGTCGGTCATGGCCCATCTATGTATTTATATTCTTATTTCTTCCGTTTACTTAGATTTGTGGGTATTAGGTAGTTGTTGTGGAATTGTTAGATTACATGTTAGATATTGCTGCACTCTCGGAACTAGAAGCACAAGCATTTCGCTACACTCGCAATAACATCTGCCAACCATGTGTATGTGACCAATAAAATGTGATTTGATTTTAAATGTGAAAGTCAAGGGGTATGAATACTTTCTGAAGACACTATAGAGGAAGATACCCACATGCTATCCCATCCATCTTATTCTGGTCGTATCCTCCCATTGGGCAGTGTAGATTTCCTCACTCACTGTGAATTATATAGCAGACCATAAGGTATTAAGACTGTATCATTTATCATGTTGGAAAATAATCGATTTAATAGATTACAATTATGGACAAATACAGTTGAAGTCGGAAGTTTACATACACTTAGGTTGGAGTCATTAAAACTCGTTTTTCAACCACTCCACAAATTTCTTGTTAAAAACTATGGTTTTGGCAAGTATGTTAGGACATCTACTTTGTGCATGACACAAGTAATTTTTCCAACAATTGTTTACAGACAGATTGTTTCACTCATAATTCACTGTGTCACAATTCCAGTGGGTCAGAAGTTTACATACACTAAGTTGACTGTGCCTTTCAACAGCTTGGAAAATTCCAGAAAATGATGTCATGGCTTTAGAAGCTTCTGTTAGGCTAATTGACATAATTTGAGTCAATTAGAGGTGTGCCTGTGGATGTATCTCAAGGCCTACCTTCAAACTCAGTGCCTCTTTCCTTGACATCATGGGAAAATCAAAAGAAATCAGCTAAGACCTCAGAAAAAAATTGGAGACCTCCACAAGTCTGGTTCATCCTTGGGAGCAATTTCCAAACGCCTGAAGGTACCACGTTCATCTGTACAAACAATAATACGCAAGTATAAATACGATGGGGCCACGCAGCCATCAAACCGCTCAGGAAGGAGACACGTTCTGTTTCCTAGAAATGAACGTACTTTGGTGTGAAAAGTGCAAATCAATCCCAGAATAACAGCAAAGGACCTTGTGAAGATTCTGGAGGAAACAGGTACAAAAGTATCTATATCCACAGTAAAAACAAGTCCTATATCGCTCAGCAAGGAAGAAGCCACTGCTCCAAAACCGCCATAAAAAAAGCCAGACTACGGTTTGCAACTGCACATGGGGACAAAGATCGTACTTTTTGGAGAAAAGTCCTCTGGTCTGATGAACAAAATTAGAACTGTTTGGCCATAATGACCATCATTATATTTGGAGGAAAAAGGGGGAGGCTTGCAAGCCCGAAGAACACCATCCCAACCGTGAAGCACGGGGGTGGCAGCATCATGTTGTGGTGGTGCTTTGCTGCAGGAGGGACTGGTGCACTTAACAAAATAGATGGCATCATGTGGAGGGGAAATTATGTGGTTATTTTTAAGCAACATCGCAAGACATCAATCAGGAAGTTAAAGCATGGTTGCAAATGGGTCTTCCAAATGGACAGTGACCCCATGCACACTTCCAAAGTCATGGCAAAATGGCTTAAGGACAACAAAGTCAAGGTATTGGAGTGGCCATCACAACTCCCTAACCTCAATCCTATAGAAAATTTGTGGGCAGAACTGAAAAAGCGTGTGCGAGCAAGGAGGCCTACAAACCTGACTCCGTTACACCCGCTCTGTCAGCAGGAATGGGCCAAAATTCACCCAGCTTATTGTGGGAAGCTTGTGAAGGCTACCCGAAACATTTGACCCAAGTTAAACAATTTAAAGGCAATGCTAACAAATACTAATTGAGTGTATGTTAACTTCTGACCCACTGGGTATGTGATGAAAGAAATAAAAGCTTAAATAAATCATTCTCTCTACTATTATTCTGACATTTCGCATTCTTAAAATAAAATTGTGATCCTAACTGACCTTAGACAGGGAATTTTTGCTAGGATTAAATGTCAGGAATTGTGAAAAACTGAGTTTAAATGTATTTGGCTAAGGTGTATGTAAACTTCTGAGTTCAACTGTATATGATAGGGTATTTCATGTGTTTGTCAAAATCAATTTTTTTTTTTTTGTCACATACACATGGTTAGCAGATGTTAATGCGAGTGTAGCAAAATGCTTGTGCTTCTAGTTCCGACCATGCAGTAATATCTAACAAGTAATCTAACCTAACAATTCCACAACTACTGCCTTATACACACAAGTGTAAAGGAATGAATACGAATATGTACATAAAAATATATGAATGAGTGATGCCCAAACGGCATAGGCAAGATGCAGTAGATGGTATAGAGTACAGTATATACATATGAGATGAGTAATGTAGGGTATGAACATTATATAAAGCCAGCTTCCGGCGCCGACAGAGATGGCCGCCTCGCTTCGCGTTCCTAGGAAACTATGCAGTATTTTGTTTTTTTATTTCTTACACCGTTACCCCAGAAAATCTTAGGTTTTATTATGTGTATGTTTGTGTGCGTGTGTGTGTGTGTGTGTGTGTGTGTGTGAGTGTGTGTGTGTGTGTGTGTGTGTGTGTGTGTGTGTGTGTGTGTGTGTGTGTGTGTGTGTGTGTGTGTGTGTGTGTGTGTGTGTGTGTGTGTGTGTGTGTGTGTGTGTGTGTGTGTGTGTGTGTGTGTGCGTGTGCGTGTGCGTGTGTGTGTGTGTGTCTGTAAGTCAGAACATATACAGGATACATATGCAGGATTTGACATGTTCCCAGGCAGAGTTACCAGAAATAAGGGACTGTATACCATCATTCAGATAAGAGGTAGCCCATAGCTCATAGGAGTCAAACACAGTTGATTTTTATTTTACAGTAAAGTTTAGTCTCCCATAAACACTGGATGGCAGAAGAGAGTAGTGGTTGACTATGCGTAACTTTACAAAGCTCAAGAAGAAAGACATGTCTCTCTCTTATGGCCATAGGTTGATACCACAAAGTCATAACCAAGGTTTTGGGTGTTTCCAGTTCTCTCTGAAGTTATGCTTGGCAGTTTAAATTAGACTGCTGGCATAGGCAAGGATATGTAGCAGAGGAGGCTGGTGGGAGGAGCTCAGTGTAATGGCTGGAATGGAATCAATGGAACGGAGTCAAACACATTGTTTCCATGTGTTTCATGTGTTTAGTACCATTCCATTGAATCCATTCCAACCATTACACTGAGCCGTCCTCATATAGCTCCTTCCACCAGCCTCCTGTGATATGTAGTCTATGCATCTATATACAGTGCATTCGGAAAGTATTCAGACCCCTTCACTTTTTCCACATTTTGTTACGTTACAGCCTTATTCTAAAATGGATTCAATAAAAAAAAATCCCACATGAATCTAGACACAATACCCCATAATGACAAAGCGAAAATAGGTTCTTAGAAATACCTGGTTTACATAAGTATTCAGATCCTTTGCTATGACTCGCAATTGAGCTCAGGTGCATCCTGTTTCCATTGATCATCCTTGAGATGTTTCTACAACTTGATTGAAATCCACCTTTGGTAAATGCAATTGATTGGACATGATTTGGAAAGGCTGTATTAATAAGATCCCACAGTTGACAGTGTTATCAGAGCAAAAATCAAGCCATGAGGTCAAAGGAATTGTCCATAGGGCTCTGAGACAAGATTGTGTCGAGGCAAAGATCTGTGGAAAGGTACCAAAACATTTCTGCAGCATTGAAGGACCCCAAGAACACAGCGGCCTCCATCAATCTTAAATGGAAGAAGTTTTGAACCACCAATACTCTTCCTGGAGCTCGGGGGAGAAGGGCTTTGGTCAGGGAGGTGACCAAGAACCCTATGGTCACTCTGACTGAGCTCCAGAGTTCCTCTGTGGAGATGAGAGAACCTTCCAGAGGGACAACCATTTCTGCAGCACTCCACCAATCAGGCCTTTATGGTAGAGTGGCCAGACGGAAGCCACTCCTCAGTAAAAGGCACATGACAGCCCGCTTGGAGTTTGCCAAAAGGCACCTAAAGCACTCTCAAACCATGAGAAACAAGATTATCTGGTCTGATGAAACCAAGATTGAACTCTTTGGCCTAATTGCCAAGCGTCACGTTTGGAGAAAACCTTGCACCATCCCTACAGTGAAGCATGGTGGTGGCAGCATCATGCTGAAGGGATGCTTTTCAGCGACAGGGACTGGGAGACTAGTCAGGATCGAGGAAAATATGAAAGGAGCAAAGTACAGAGAGATCCCTGATGAAAACCTGCTCCAGAGCTCTCAGGACCTCAGACAGGGGCGAAGGTTCACATTCCAACAGGACAACGACCCTAAGCACACAGCCAAGACAACACAGGAGTGGCTTCGAGACAAGTCTCTGAATGTCCTTGAGTGGCCCAGCCAGAGCCCAGACTTCAACCCTATCAAACATCTCTGGAGAGACCTGAATATAGCTGTGCAGTGACGCTCCCCATCCAACCTAACAGAGCATGAGAAGATCTGCAGAGAAGAATGGGAGAAACTAATGGGAGAAATTTTCCACGGTTGTAGCGTCATACCCAAGAGTCGAGGCTGTAATCACTGCCGAAGGTGCTTCAACAATGGCCTGAGAAAAAGGGTCTGAATACTTATGTAAATGTGATTTTTCATTTTTTATTCTTTATAAATTTGCAAAAAATTATAAAAACCTGTTTTTGCTTTGTCATTACGGGGTATTGTGTGTAGATTGATGATGGGGGAAAAAACAATTGAATCAATTTTAGAATAAGGCTGTAATGTAACAAAATGTGGAAAAAGTCAAAGGGTCTGAATACTTTCCGAATGGACTGTATGTCACAGAGCTGGAATCCGTGCCTTATATTCTGACCTACCTTATTAAATAACCAGAATTTGGAAACGGTTTATTGATTAAGTCTTAAGCTACCCGACTTCCTTGAATTCCTTTCAACTCCTAAATGTTTGTTCCTTTCACCGTGCTCGGGAAGGGGTGTGTCCACCAGAGCTGTGGTCGGGAGCGCCAATTATCATGGTCGTATTCCCCTGCTCAGATGTTGCATGCGTCAACCAGTGCTTGTGTGTTATGTCATCAACTGTGCCGTTGGGCACCAGATTGCTATAACATATGTTGTGGTTAGCTGATACGTAAAATATCTATCCAGGCGGTGTAAGATCTGGCATGCGTCAGCAACGTCTGAGCAGAGGAACACGAGGGTAATGTGTGTGCGGGGTAATGCAATTGCTAAATCCCAAGGGAGAGAGAAATGTGTACCCTGGTTTATTTGTGCTTAATGCAAGGTTCTACATAATAATAATAATAATAATAATTGTGATGTATATATTTATGTTAATTGAGAAATTGTTACCTGAATATAATGATTGTGATTTCATGCCTTTGTGGAAAGCATTGGTTTATAATTGGTGCTAATGGTATGGTCAAGGTGGGAGGCATGCCAGCCAGGGAGGCTAGAAAATACATTTCTGTCTAGGCCAACAGTGTTCTATCAGGGATTATTTAGGTCTTCTTCAGAGCTGTGTTTTAGTAATTGATTACTTTCAGTTAATCCGAGTTTATGTTTCTAGTCAAATGTCTACGTCCTGTTGCAAATAGATTTACATAGTGTACATTATTTTGGTGCCTTATTCCCACTGCTGAAAAAGTTCTCACCCTTAGTCCATGGGCCAGAGGGACAAATTTCACGTATTTGTCAACTTTGTGGTGGCAAAGTCTAATGATGATTTTCATTTAGTCTGACCCGGTGTCCACTAGATAGCACAGCCACAAGTAAAAGTGTGCTGTATCGTAAACATGTTTTTTGTCTTAATGTAAGGTTAGGGTTAGGCATAAGGTTAGCAGTGTGGTTAAGGTAAAGGTTAGGTTTAAAATTACATTTTAAGAAGAGAAATTGTAAGAATAAGCATGGTTTATGACTTTGTGGCTGTGGTAACTAGTGACCACCGAACTACCTGGGCTATTGAATCCATCTCTCTGCTTCCTCACTGTTCCCCCAGTCTAAACAGTGTTTCTCCACCTAGGCTTTTAGTAATGCCAGAAAACCACCACTGGGTGGAGTCTTACCCCCCCTGCGACATGTTTAGTTGCTGTAGATGTTCATATCATTTGACAGCCAACTCATTATGTAGGAGAAGTTACATTGTTGTGGTGCTTTAACCTCTATTCAATACTAAACCCCCAGTTACCTGCCTGTAAGGCGAGTGAATGGCGTTTCTATGTTATTTTTATAGCATCAACAGGTGAGTTTAAACACTCTTTTCATCACATATACATTTGAATGTTAATGTCTCCATCCCCCAATGTATTTCTTGACTCTCCTCTGTCTTTTGATGAACATGTCTGTCCTCTGTCTGTTGATTAACATGTCTCTCTCTTCCTCAGGGCCAGCCTGGTCTTCTTGGTTCTCAGGGCCCCCAGGGGCCTTCAGGACGTCTAGGGGACCCAGGAGTCCAGGGAGTCCAGGGAGAGAAGGGCGACAGGGGCAGAGGAGGCATCATCGGCCCCAAGGGTGCTGTGGTGAGGAACACAGACTGGAGAATTATTCTCTAGAGATCTCAGACACCGGCCTGGTAGTGTGTCCACTCATCGAGTTTTGGTATGGACTTATATAAAGTGAGTGTTTTTCCTTTCTCCGCAGGGGATGACTGGTGTTCCTGGGTTTTCCGGGTTGGACGGTATTCCTGTAAGTGGGATTAAGATGTTTCACTCCAAAAACAGATAAATAACAGACACACATGCCAAAAAAAACATCTGCTGTTGTTTTGTTTATTCTTTAAGAACTGTACTGATGTTGTTAAGGATACTCATGAACTCCTCCATGTCATCATCCAGGGCCACCCAGGACAGGCTGGGCCTCGTGGGAAACCTGGAGCAGACGGGTGCAACGGAACACACGGAGACTCAGGGTCGGCAGGTCAACCAGGCTACGATGGCCAGCCCGGGTATAATGTACGTATGATCCCAGTTGATGTCACCAGAGATGTTTGTAGAGAAAGAATCAAGGTTTCCACCTTGTAGCCTCAGATATTGATTAACTTATTTTCTTTATATTTTCTCTTTTAATTGTGTACCCATTCCCCCCTCTCACTCTCTCTCTCTCTCTCTCTCTCTCTCTCTCTCTCTCTCTCTCTCTCTCTCCGTATCTCTCTCTCTCTCCGTAATCTCTCTCTCTCTCCGTCTCTCTCTCTCCGTCTCTCTCTCCGTCTCTCTCTCCGTCTCTCTCCGTCTCTCTCTCTCTCTCTCTCTCTCTCTCCGTATCTCTCTCTCTCTCTCCGTAATCTCTCTCTCTCCGTCTCTCTCTCTCCGTCTCTCTCTCCGTCTCTCTCCCGTCTCTCTCCGTCTCTCTGTCTCTCTCTCTCTCTCTCTCTCTCTCTCTCTCTCTCTCTCTCTCTCTCTCTCTCTCTCTCTCTCTCTCTCTCTCTCTCTCTCTCTCTCTCTCTCTCTCTCTCTCTCTCTCTCTCTCTCTCTCTCTCTCTCTCTCTCTCTGTCTCTCTCTCTCTCTCTCTCTCTATCTCTCTCTCTGTCTCTCTCTCTCCGTCTCTCTCTCTCTCCGTCTCTCTATCTCTCCATCTCTCTCTCTCTCTCTTCGTCTCTCTCCGTCTCTCTCTCTCCGTTTCTCTCCGTTTCTCTCTCTGCGTCTCTCTCTCTCTCTCTCTCTGTCTCTCGCTCTCTCTCTCTCCATCTCTCTCTCTCTCTCTGTCTCTCTCTCTCTCCGTCTCTCTCTTTCTCTCTCTCTCCCTCTCTCTCCACAGGGTCAGGCGGGCAGGAAGGGACAGAAGGGAGACACTCTGGAGCTGAGTGTGTTCATGGAGCGCTTCAGGGTGAGAGGAGAGGGCTGGAGGACTGTGGAATAGATCTGATATAGTATTACATATAGTAGTATCACCTCTGTCAGCGCTGTATGAGCGCTGTGTGACCTCTGTGTCCATAGTAAAGGCTGTTTTAAATGGAACATCATGTCAGTTGGGCCAGTAACCAAAATGGATAAAATACCCCAGCCGATAAGGTGAACAATCTGTAGATGTGCCCTTGAGCAAGGCACTTAACCCTAATTTGCTCCAGGGGCGCTGTACTACTATGGCTGACCCTGTAAAACAGCACATTTCACTGCACCTATCCAGTGTACGTGACTGCTTTTCGCATGGCACCGACTGGTAAGACGCTTCAGGAGGATGGTCAGATGTACGTGCTAGCAAGGCAGAGGTCCCGGGAGGAAATGGTACTCGCTAAGCAAGCAGTGTGACATCCTTTACACTGATGCCGTAACCCTGATCTACAGTTGCGCTCAGCTCAACGCTGGGGTCGCTGTTGAGTAAGTTTGAGGGGTGATTGTAGCACATGGGGATGTGTGCAACTTCCTCCTCAGCCTGAAGTGTCACCACTTGCTCCAGTGAATAGCTAGCTTTTAATGTGGCGCCGACTGGTAAGACGCTTCAGGAGGGCGGTCATGTGTGCTAGCAAGGCAGAGGTCCTGAGTTTGCGCCAGGTATGGGCCGAATCAGGAGGAAGTGGTACTCGCTAAGCAAGCAGCGTGACGTCCTTTACACACTCATGATGTACTCTTGTATTCTACAAACAAACAACCTCTTCTCTCTGTGTGACTTTTCTAAAGGGAGATTCAGGGCTGCCCGGATATCCTGGATTAGTTGTGAGTATATTTACATTGACTGCTGCTACTCACTGTTTATCATCTAATCATATATACATAGTCACTGTACTACACTCTACATGTACACATGACCTCGACTAACCTGTACCCCTACCTACATGTACACATTACCTCAACTAACCTGTACCCCTACCTACATGCACACATAACCTCTACTAACCTGTACCCCTACCTACATGTACACATTACCTCAACTAACCTGTACCCCTACCTACATGTACACATTACCTCAACTAACCTGTACCCCTACTTACATGTACATATGACCTCGAATAAACCTGTACCCCTACCTACATGTGCACATACCTACATGTACACATTACCTCTCTACTAACCTGTACCCCTAACTACATGTTCACATTACCTCAACTAACCTGTACCCCTACCTACATGCACACATTACCTCAACTAACATGTACCCCTACCTACATGTACACATGACCTCGACTAACCTGTACCCCTACCTACATGTACACATTACCTCAACTAACCTGTACCCCTACCTACATGTACACATTACCTCAACTAACCTGTACCCCTACCTACATGTACACATTACCTCAACTAACCTGTACCCCTACCTACATGTACACATTACCTCAACTAACCTGTACCCCTACCTACATGTACACATTACCTCAACTAACCTGTACCCCTACCTACATGTACACATTACCTCAACTAACCTGTACCCCTACCTACATGTACACATTACCTCAACTAACCTGTACCCCTACATACATGTACACATTACCTCAACTAACCTGTACCCCTACCTACATGTACACATTACCTCAACTAACCTGTACCCCTACCTACATGTACACATTACCTAAACTAACCTGTACCTCTACCTACATGTACACATTACCTCAACTAACCTGTACCCCTACCTACATGTACACATTACCTGGAATAAACCTGTACCCCTACCTACATGTACACATAACCTCAACTAACCTGTACCCCTACCTACATGTACACATTACCTCAACTAACCTGTACCCCTACCTACATGTACACATTACCTCTACTAACCTGTACCCCTACCTACATGTACATATGACCTCGAATAAACCTGTACCCCTGCACATTTACTTGGTACCAGGCCCCCTGTATATAGCCTCGTAATTGTTATGTAATTCTACTGTGTTACGTATAATTTTAACTTTATTTTATTTAGTAATTATTTTCTTAACTATATTTCTTGAACTGCACTTTTGGTTAAGGGCTTGTAAGTAAGCATTTCACGGTATTCGGCGCACACCTACCTACATGTACACATTACCTGGAATAAACCTGTACCCCTACCTACATGTACACATAACCTCAACTAACCTGTACCCCTACCTACATGTACACATTACCTCAACTAACCTGTACCCCTACCTACATGTACACATTACCTCTACTAACCTGTACCCCTACCTACATGTACATATGACCTCGAATAAACCTGTACCCCTGCACATTTACTTGGTACCAGGCCCCCTGTATATAGCCTCGTAATTGTTATGTAATTCTACTGTGTTACGTATAATTTTAACTTTATTTTATTTAGTAATTATTTTCTTAACTATATTTCTTGAACTGCACTTTTGGTTAAGGGCTTGTAAGTAAGCATTTCACGGTATTCGGCGCACACCTACCTACATGTACACATTACCTGGAATAAACCTGTACCCCTACCTACATGTACACATAACCTCAACTAACCTGTACCCCTACCTACATGTACACATTACCTCAACTAACCTGTACCCCTACCTACATGTACACATTACCTCTACTAACCTGTACCCCTACCTACATGTACATATGACCTCGAATAAACCTGTACCCCTGCACATTTACTTGGTACCAGGCCCCCTGTATATAGCCTCGTAATTGTTATGTAATTCTACTGTGTTACGTATAATTTTAACTTTATTTTATTTAGTAATTATTTTCTTAACTATATTTCTTGAACTGCACTTTTGGTTAAGGGCTTGTAAGTAAGCATTTCACGGTATTCGGTGCATGTGACAAATAACATTTGATTTGATTATGACGCCGTCGCCTTTCCCTGTCACTTTAACGTTATGGTACAAGATAGCCAGCATATTATACTATTGATATACTACATGTTATAAATTGCATTGCACTCTGACGTTCTCTCTCTCAGGGTCCTCAGGGTTACCCAGGTCGGTCTGGCTACAGAGGACTCCCGGGACCACAGGTTAGTGGTGTGTGTGTGTTTAGTGTGTGCATGCGTGTGAATGCATTGCTGTACCTTATACCATATACAACCTTCTGTGACATACTCTGTACTAGATACCTAATCATTCTTCTGGTTTGTCTCAGGGCCCACAAGGGTATCCTGGTCTTCCTGGGCCAAAGGTAAGGTCTATGTTTCATCTCTCGTACACAGCTAGTGAATGAGATAAATGGAATTCTAAGGATGTTTTAACCTGGTGTGTTTCCTGCTCAGGGCACCATGACCAAAGTGTTGAAAGGGGTCAAAGGAGAACCTGTGAGTGGCTACAGGCACTTTTATTAGATTTGTATATAGTTTCTACTGCCCAGCACTTCATGTGTTTGACTACAAAAAATAATGATTTGTCAATGCTGTCCTCATCTCTGCTGTAATTTTCTCACTGCACTTCCCTCTCTGTCCACAGGGTGACGCTGGAAAGCCTGGTCCCCAAGGGAACTCCACCCATTCCCAGATCGGTCCATTTACTGGACCCAATGTCAGTACAGCTCCACACTCCACTTTAATATGTTCAAAAACATACAATTAATATGGATGTTTTCCCAGTGATTTTGATTGTGTGTTGACTGAATCACTGCTCTGACTCCAGGGCATAAAGGGTGAGAAAGGGTTGAAAGGTGATACTGGTCCTGAGGTAAGTGACCTCTCCTCTCCTGTGGTCTTTATAACACCATGCTTCATCCTAACATGTGTAGTCACAATGGGACATGTTAGCACTGTACATTATTGTTGACTAACTCATCTATGTTATCTGTTTCTTATCAGGCTGACAACAAAGGAGAGACTGGTGTTATAGGGATGCCTGGACAACGGGTTAGTATCATACAAATATTATACATACATTATACTGTATGCATTGCACATAAACATATTAACCTGCCCCCTGTCACTGCTTGTGACATACTGACCTGTTGAATGTTTATGTGTGTTCTTTCAGGGCATCGCTGGTCGGGATGGAGAGCAA
Source organism: Salvelinus alpinus (assembly GCF_045679555.1). NCBI lineage: Eukaryota > Metazoa > Chordata > Actinopteri > Salmoniformes > Salmonidae > Salvelinus > Salvelinus alpinus. The sequence goes on along the minus strand of NC_092105.1, from coordinate 18,708,613 downwards.
GGACTGAGGGTATGAGTGTGTAGCCAAACAATGCCAAGACCTCTATATAATTAAGTGGAGGCTGCTGAGGGTAGGACGGCTCATAATAATGCCTGGAATGGAATGGTATCAAACAAAGTCATTTGATTCCATTCACTCCATTCCAGCCATAACAGACAGTTCCAGATATTATTATGAACCGTCCTCCCCTCATCAGCCTCCACTGATATAATTACACTAGAATGTTTGGTCTATGCATAGGTTTGTAGGGGCCAATATAGGTGTTGCAGTTGCATCTTTTTTCCTCTTGATGGTGGTGTTGAACACTTTGTCTAACTATCCCCCTTCCCTCCCCCTCTCTATTCATATCTCTCTCTCTCTCTCTCTCTCTCTCTCTCTCTCTCTCTCTCTCTCTCTCTCTCTCTCTCTCTCTCTCTCTCTCTCTCTCTCTCTCTCTCTCTATTCATCTCTCTCTCTCTCTCTATTCATCTCTCTCTCTCTCTCTCTCTCTCTCTCTCTCTCTCTCTCTCTCTCTCTCTCTCTCTCTCTCTCTCTCTCTCTCTCTCTCTCTCTCTCTCTCTCTCTCTCTCTCTCTCTCTCTCTCTCTATTGATCTCTCTCTCTCTCTCTCTATTCATCTCTCTCTCTCTCTCTCTCTCTCTCTCTCTCTCTCTCTCTCTCTCTCTCTCTCTCTCTCTCTCTCTCTCTCTCTCTCTCTCTCTCTCTCTCTCTCTCTCTCTCTCTCTCTCTCTCTCTCTCTCTCTCTCTCTCTCTCCCTCCTGCTTCCTCTCTTCCTCAATTCCTTTCTCTCTGTCTCCAGGGGGACCTGGGAGAACCAGGACTGATGGGCAGAGATGGTCAAAAGGTGGTCCTACAGTTAATACTCACATCAAAACACTGTTTTGAGCTTTGAGACACTAGTCCATTATAAACGTTCATTCAAATCCTTACACACAGAAACTATATAGTAGGTTTTAACAGATGGGTGTTGTGGCCTTTAGGGTGCCAGAGGAGAACCAGGGGAGCTGATTTATGATGATGGTCCCTCAGGAGGGCGGGACAGAGGTATGATTAACCAATCAAATCATCAATCATTTTTCTATCAACGAGTCAATTTTCATTCAAGTCAATCAGCTACACTCTCAACAAGTCTATCAATATACAGTATTGTCTTACTCCAGGTAGTCAACCTTTCATTGAATATGGGAGTTTTTATATTATGTTCCTTACTGTTATATTGTTATAACATTGATTGTTATATAGATATTGATTGGTGTCCATTTTGGGGTTGGGGTGGGTGGTGTAGTTGGTCCCCCTGGTCCTCCTGGACAGTTGGGTCCCCAGGGCCAGAGGGGTCTGCAGGGGGAGAAAGGTCTTCCAGGACGCGCTGGACCTCCTGCCAGGAAGGATCATGATCAACAACAAGGTCAGTGCCAAACCCTCACTTATCCAGTCAGTGATCCGTAGTGTTACTTAGCTAGTAGATTTGTCTATTGCACTTACTATAATGTTAGAATAACAATTTTTTAAACTCTATTGTTAACAAGTCTTAAAACAAGATGATGTATGGTGTAGTTGTGTTTTGTGTTTTTCAAACGTTTGGTTTCCTCAGTAATCATTCATCCTCTCCTATCTCCCTCATCTTCTATGTTCCAACAGTGGTGGATCTGTGGGGTCCGTTCGGAGAGCCGGGGGTAAAGGGAGAGATGGGCGCACCAGGAGAGCTAGGTATCCCTGCCCTCAGCCCCGGACCCCCAGGTATCAATGGCCTGCCTGGGCTCGGGGGCCCACCCGGACCACCAGGATCATGTGAGTGTGGACATGAAAGAGATTAATGTTGATATTTTATTCAAATGTTGATATTTAAAGTAACTGTCCAGTGTTTCCAGATTTCTGTGAAAGATGACATATCATTAATTACAATATAACATAAAACATTTTTATTAAGTATGTTAAAAAGCTTTCCTGTGTTTGAATGATGTGGGTGTATTCCAGTCAATAAAAATATGAATGCGGGTAGACCGCTGATTGGCTAGCTCAGCCGACATCATGTTCTATGAGGAAATAGCAAGCATTTTTTAAATGGTCTGCTTGAGATACATGTTTGAGGTGGCGTTTCTAAATGGGGTTTTTTCTCTCCAATTCATACTTTGGCCACAAATACAAGTATAGTCAACAAAATGATTTGGGAGTTGACAGAATATTAACTTTTAAAAGTAAGATTTTTACGGGACAGTTACTTTAAGGATTGTTGTGGAGTGTGTGTATGTCTTAATATCAGCAGGGGCGGACTTCTACAGGGGATTTTCAGGGCAGAGAGGGCGGCCAGGCTCTGCGGGAAGAAAAGGACTGAAAGGTGCGTGTTCACAACGTAATGTGCATTTCTGCACTATGATCACGTTATGTGTTACAGTATAGCTGATCGGAATGTGTGTGTCTTAGGTGATCATGGGTTGTGCGAGTGCAACATTGTGCATTCCCCTCCGGGCCTGCCCGGCCCTGCTGGTAGCCAAGGCGACCCTGGAATGAGTGGCGAGGTTGGTCGGCAGGGAGAGTCAGGAGATCCAGGACCCCGAGGTGTCATCGGACTGCCTGTAAGAACAACTAACACCACCTTAGCTTGACAACATCTACCTCACAACAAATATGCACTCACTCACACACCCACACACACAGACATATGCACATATACATTAATGCTACACACACACACACACACACACACACACACACACTCACTCACTCACTCACTCACTCAGTCACTCACACACTCACTCACTCACTCACTCACTCACTCACTCACTCACTCACTCACACACCCACACACACAGACCTACGCACATATACATTAATGCTACACACACACACACACACACACACACACACACACACACACACACACACACACACACACACACACACACACACACACACACACACACACACACACACACACACACACACACTGCTGCTGACACCACACCTGCTGCTACCAGACTTATTATGATTGCTAAATACTCCACAATTTAACACTTGCCCCCCAATCCTTCTTCCTCAAAACATGTGTAAATATTGGACTATAAATTGTGTATTTTTTGTCTTATACTTATGCTAAAATGTTTATTCTATGCTAGTGAGGCATTTACTCTATGTTCGTATTATTTCTTGTTGTCGAGAAGGAACCTGCAAGTAAACATTTCTTTGGACGGTGTATAGCATGTGTATCCCGTACATACAACTAATAAAACTTGAAACTTACAATAGGGCAACATTCATCATAAACACCCTTGTCTTTCTTAACTTGTCCATCAAATTCTCTAACTGGCTTCCTAATCCCTTACTCTATGCCCCCTCTCTCCCTCCTCCTCAGGGGTTCCCTGGTGCCACAGGACAACCGGGTCCAAAGGGCAGGAAGGGCGAGTTAATTCAGGCCAAAGAGAAAGGTGAAGTATTCTTATTCACTTTCTTTTCACACACTTGTACACCCTTTATACAGTGGTGAGTGTGACACACCATTATGCATGTAAGTCACAGGAGGTTGGTGGCACCTTAATTGGGAGAACGGGCTCGTGTTAACTTCTTGCCGCACGGATCCCTTTAGCGGGATCATTTTCGTAAACAACCGCTGAATTGCCAAATTTAAAAATAATACTAAAAATATTTATAATCATGAAATCACAAGTGAAATATACCAAAACACAGCTTCGCTTGTTGTTAATCCACCTATCGTGTCAGATTTTGAAAATATGCTTTACAGCGAAAGCAATCCAAGCATTTGTGAGTTTATCAATCACTAGACAAAACAGTAAGAACAGCTAGCCTCAAATTAGCTTGGTCACGAAAGTCAGAAAAGCAATAAAATGAATCGCTTACCTTTGATAATCTTCGGATGTTTGCACTCACGAGACTCCCAGTTACACAATAAATGTTATTTTTGTTCGATAAAGATTAGTTTTATAACCAAAAAACGCCATTTGGTTTGCGCGTTATGTTCAGAAAACCACAGGCTCGTTCCGGTCCTGAAAGGCAGACGAAAATTCCAAAAAGTATCCGTAATGTTCGTAGAAACATGTCAAACGTTTTTTATAATCAATCCTCAGGTTGTTTTTAACATACATAATCGATAATATTTCAACCGGACGGTAACCTATTCAATACTACAGAGAAAAAAATGTCGAGCTACATCTCTCGCGCGCAGGAACTAATCAAAGGACACCTGACGCGTTTTGAAAAATCTCGCTCATTTTTCTAAATAAAAGCTTGAAACTATGTCTAAAGCCTGGTCACAGCCTGAGGAAGCCATTGGAAAAGGAATCTGGTTGATACCCCTTTAAATGGAGGAGGGGCAGGCAACAGAACAGGGATTTTTCCAAATAAAAGGCACTTCCGGGTTGGATTTCCTCAGGTTTTTGCCTGCAAAATCAGTTCTGTTATACTCACAGACAATATTTTGACAGTTTTGGAAACTTTAGAGTGTTTTCTATCCTAATCTGTCAATTATATGCATATTCTAGCATCTGGACCTGAGAAATAGTCAGTTTACCTTGGGAACGTTATTTTTCCTAACATAAAAATTCTGCCCCCTAGCTGAAAGAAGTTAATAACTGGAGCGGAATAGGTGGAATGGTATCAGATACATCAAACACATGGTTTCCATGGTTTCCATGTTTGATACCATTCCATTTGAACCATTCCAGCCATTATTATGAGCTGTCCTCCCCTCATCAGCCTCCACTGGTGTAAGTGTATGTGTAAACTAGTGTGTTTGTGTGGGAACTCTACAGGATATGCCGGCGACCCAGGAGACCCAGGTGCGACAGGTGACCCAGGAATGCAGGGCTTCCCTGGGCCCATTGGGATCAATGGACTCCCTGGGAATCGTGGTCCTTCAGTAAGAACTCCCTACACTCATCGAAAGAAACGCGCTATCTAGAACCTAAAAGTGTTCTTTGGCTGTCGCCATAGGAGAGCCTTTTGAAGAATAATTTTGGGTTCCATGTAGAACCCTTTGCACAGAAGGAAACCAAAAGGGTTCTAACTGGAACCAAAAAGGGTGTTCCTATGGGACAGCCAAAGAACCCCTTTGGAACCCTTTTTTCTAAGAGTGTACAGTCTCTCTTTCCCACCTCACAGTGTCACCACTTACATTCAGATATACTGAATATACTGAATTAAAACATAAGCACTAGATATCTACTATTTTTGTATTGATAATAATAGCTGTTTAAGGCAATGCAGCTGTGTAGATCTTTAGCATAACACTGAGGGATATGTTCTGAATATATGTATCCTGTGTTCTCTGTTCTAGGGAGATGCACCTGCTGGGCTCACTGGAGAAAAAGGTTATCAGGGCCGGCCGGGTCTGCCTGGGTTGTTGGGACAGATGGGAGAACCAGGACGGGTTCTAGGTGCCACTAAAGGGGTCCGAGGGTTGCAAGGCGATGATGGGGAGCGGGGTCATGCTGGTATCGAAGGTCGAGCTGGAGATCCAGGTGTGTTACCCTCTCCCTCTTCTGTCTTTCTCTCTCTCTTTCCCAGTCACTCTGACTCCTTCTGTCTGTCTGTCTCTCTCTCTCTCTCTCTCTCTCTCTCTCTCTCTCTCTCTCTCTCTCTCTCTCTCTCTCTCTCTCTCTCTCTCTCTCTCTCTCTCTCTCTCTCTCTCTCTCTCTCTCTCTCTCTCTCTCTCTCTCTCTCTCTCCTTTTATCTCTTTCCACTTCCGCTATTTGTGGGAACAACAGAAAGACTAGTTGCAGTTGTGGACTCCAAGGCCTTGTCATGAATTGGGGTGTGTGAGAAGTTCTTATCCCATGATCAAAATGATTCTTCCACCTTCATCTTTCCTCACTTCTCTCTCCAGACGGGCCCTGATGCAGTCCGTCTGCATCCCTCAATCCAGCCACAACAGTAAATGTTTGAGATCATGCTTGAACTTTTTCTAACCCTTATTTCGAATGCATCTCTTTTTCTTTCTATCTCTCTCTCTCCAATCTCTCTCTCATTGCCATTGAAAGGAGTGTCTGGCTGTAGTCCGAGAGGAGATGGAGAACAGAATGACATCACAGGTAGCTGGACTAACAGCATTTTGATCAAGTTACTCTCCTTCACGACTGGTGCTTTGCTTCCATAGCCTTTGTGTCTTAGGTTAGCTTCCAGTCACTGTGTATAGAGTTAGAGTTAAATGCAGGTTTTTTAATGGTGTTTTTGTAACTGGTTTCTCCCCTCATAGTCTCATCTTCGGTTAGTTGGCTAATATGTATGTTCTTTTTTTTTCTTCTATGCTCTGATTCACAATCCACACTGAGCAACTGTATTGTCGAACCAATGCAAAAAGCAGGCAAAACCACTGAAGTGTGCAGTAGAGCAGTGAAGCAGCAGATCCAAAATGGCTGCTGTGAGAACCGTTCTTCTAGTAATTGTTGATACAATCTCTGTGTTATTTTTTTACTCAGGTGATTGCGATGCCATACCCGGACCACCCGGTATGCCAGGACCACCAGGACCCCACGGGTTAGAAGGTTTCCTAGGTAAGCTTTTAGCTTTTAGAATGGAAAACAGAAAATGTGTCATATGCCCTGTTTTTTTCCTGTCAAGATCCAAATTGTATGTCCTTTTGTCTGTGCTTCAGGTCTCCCAGGTCAAAAAGGATCAACAGGTCTACTTGGAGATAACGGGGCCAAAGGAGAGATAGGAGATCAAGGCAGAGGAGGGTCACCTGGATATCCAGGTGATGATTTTGCTGCTTTAACTGTTATACTAGGCTGTGTTTACAATGGCGAAAGAGCTGATCTGATTGGTCAAAAGACCATTTACTGGAAAAAAGATCAGAATTGGGCTGCCTGTGTAAATACCATGGCATTGTTGAATACTAATTTCTGATTGGCTTGAAGGGCATTCTAGAGCGTGTATTATACACATAGCATCAGAACAGATCACAGGTACATTTACTCCCACTTGTAATGGATGCAGTTAGGCCTAGGGACCGATTCAGGCTTGGAACATTTGCGCCTTTCCTACGCATTTCTCAGTATTTGGTATTCAGACATACATTATTCAGTCACGTAACGTGCTCTGTAGGTGTGCCTACCTTTTGCTCTCTGAATACATTTTTTAAACTGCTGAAAACCCTCCCATTTGCTGGCCAACAGATTTTCTGGTGGAGTTTTCATTCAATAGGGTTTTCAGTACATTTATCTTAAGCCATCCCTTTAAGTATGGTGTACCGAATCGACAGATTTGCGAGAATATATTGAAAAAATGGGTTCAGAATATAGGGATCAATGAAAGAAATCCATCTAAATATATGCATATTCTTCTCCGTTTCAGCACCAATTGGTACATTTTAAAATACTCTGATCTTGTAGGGTATTTAGGGTTAGGAAAGTATTTATGAATCATAAAAAGACAGGTTTGGAGAGACTTTATGCACAAAATATATTGATGAATCAAAAATACAGTGGTTCTGAAAGTTGCCATATTCAGTTGTTCAACCCATAGTAATGTTGGAAGATTAGTGTACATCAAATTATAATAGGGAGAATACTGTAAATTAGTAGGCTGTACCCTCGTCTATTGCCTGCACTAACCATTGGGTTCAAACTGTAACGGCTTGGTCTGCGCTCCATAATGATTTAATTGGCATACATGTCTTTAAAAAATATATATTATCAGCTGTTACTAATGATTCTCAGCAACAACCATACGGCCGTGACGGCATTTACAGAGGAAGCAAATGAAGGTAAACGAAACAATGAAATTAAATGGAATGATAATGTATACCAATTGGAGGGAACTAACAGTAAATTGGCAGTTGAATATTTGTGGTTATTAGGCCTACTGATAGTTGATACTGATAGTGACTAATATTTAACATGATAGAAATAGGAAACAGAGAAAGTCGGGGTAGCCTATAATTTAGACATTCGAGAGTGCCCATCCCTGCAAGTTAAAAGGCTGTACAATTTAAATGCTGCATAATGGCACAGCATTTAATAAACTTTACTGTGGGAAAGTTGACATGTTGATACGTTTCAGTTTGCTGCCATATGACTGGTTTCACATTTGTCTCCAGAAATTAAAAGGTAAAACAGATCTAAAACAAGTGTAATTTATATTTATAATTCCCTTATCCAAATGGATTACTCATTTACCTAACTTTTATCAATAGCTCTTGTCAAGTTGTAAATGACAGTGCATGGTTAGCGGTGTTATTTCTATAGGAAGAAAGTAGATGCTTTTCCCACTTGGAACAGGTAGGTTCGCTAGACGTTATTCATGGTTTCCTCGTCCGTGAACGTGGTGCAATTATTACGGAATGAAGTCAAGGTCCGAGTATCTGTAGACACACCTACACCACACCTTCATTTATTCGATCACCAACCCAAACGAATAGCTGGTGAATAGCATGCTATTCTCATGCTTAAGTTCTAGGTCAGAATACACATAGAGAGAAAAGTGCATAAGAAGGGAATTACATTTACACACACTTAACTTTGGTCGGAATCCGCCCCTAGTACTTTAATACTGGTGCTAGTTCTAATGGTCTGGTCCTCTCGCCCAGGTTCTAGGGGTTTCCATGGAGACTTGGGTCAGCCCGGCTCAAAGGGTAATTCTGGAACCCAAGGTCTGCCAGGTCAACAGGGTCGGAACGGGGAGCCAGGAGAGAAGGGACCTCACGGGGAGATCTGGGGAGCGTCGACCGGACAACCTGGAGAAGTGGGTCTTCCTGGAGAGCAGGGACCTAAAGGGTTCAGCGGAGAGCCTGGAAACGAGGGCTACCCAGGTGGGTATTAATACCATAACAAACCTGCAAGATGAAAAACTACAATTTCTCCACCTTTTCAAGAGTGCATTTGGAAAGTATTCAGACCCCTTCCATTTTCCCACATTTTGTTACTTTACAGCATTACTCTAAAATTGATTTTAAAATGTTTTTGCCTCATCAGTCTACACATAATACCCCTTAATGACAAAGCAAAAACAGGTTTTTAGAATTTTTGGCAAATGTATTCAAAATAAAAACAGAAATACATTGTTTACATAAGTATTCAGACCCTTTGCTAAGAGACTAAAAATTTGAGCTCAGGTGCATCCTGTTTCCATTGATCATCCTTGAGATGTTTCTACAACTTGATTGGAGCCCACCTGTGGTAAATTTAATTGATTGGACATGATTTGGAAAGGCACACACCTGTCTATATAAGATCCCACAGTTGACAGTGCATGTCAGAGCAAAAATAAAGCCATGAGGTCGAAGGAATTGTCAGTAGAGCTCCAAGACAGGATTGTGTCAAGGCACAGATCTGGGGAAAGGTAGCAAAACATGTCTGCAGCATTGAAGATCCCAAGAACACAGTGGCCTCCATCATTCTTAAATGGAAGAAGTTTGGAACCACCAAGACTCTTCCTAGAGCTGGCCACCCAGCCAAACTGAGCAATCGGGGGAGAAGGGCCTTGGTCAGGGAGGTGACCAAGAACCCGATGGTCACTCTGAAAGAGCTCCAGAGTTCCTCTGCGGAGATGGGAGAACCTTCCAGAAGGACAACCATCTCTGCAGCATTCCACCAAACAGGCCTTTATGGTAGAGTGGCCAGACGGAAGCCACTCCTCAGTAAAAGGCACATGACAGCCCGCTTGGAGTTTGCCAAAAGGCACCTAAAGGACTCTCAGACGATGAGAAAAAAGATTCTCTGGTTGATGAAACCAAGAATGAACTCTTTGGCCTCAATGCCAAGCGTTACGTCTGGAGGAAACCTGGCACCATCCCTACGGTGAAGCATTCTTCGGGTCGGCAGGTAGCCTAGTGGTTAGAGCATTGGGCCAGTAACCGAAAGGTTGCTGGAACGAATCCCCGAGCTGAGAAGGTAAAAATCTGTCGTTCTGCCCCTGAACAAGGCAGTTAACCCACTGTTCCCTGGTAGGCCGTCATTGTAAATAAGAATTTGTTCTTAAATGACTTGCCTAGTTAAATAAAGGTCAAATTAAAAAAATGCTGGTGGCAGCATCATGCTGTGGGGATGTTTTTCAGCTGCAGGGACTTTGAGACTAGTCAGGACCTCAGACTGGGGCTAAGGTTTACCTTCCAACAGGACAATGACCCTAAACACACAGCCAAGACAACGCAGGAGTGGCTTCGGGACAAGTCTCTGACTGTTCTTGAGTCGCCCAGCCAGAGCTCGGACTTGAACCTGATTGAATATCTCTGGAGAGACCTGAAAATAGCTGTGCAGCAACGCTCCCCATCCAACCTGACAGAGCTTGAGAGGATCTGCAGAAAAGAATGGGAGACACTCCCCAAATACAGGTGTGCCAAGCTTGTAGCGTCATACACAAGAATACTCGAGGCTGTAATGTGCTTCAATAAAGTACTGAGTAAATGGTCTGAATACTTATTTAAATGTGATACTCTGAATGGCACTGGAGGGGATGGCTGCCGTTTTACGGGCTCCTAACCAACTGTGCTATTTTGTTAGTTTTTTCGTGTTTGTTTTTTTACTTATTTTGTACATAATGTTGCTGCTACCGTCTCTTATGGCCGAAAACAACTTCTGGACATCAGAACAGCGATTACTCACCTCGAACTGGACAAAGATTTTATATTTAATGAGTCCGACGCGAAGGATATACTGCTTTCTCGGGAACGGGCCCAAATCCCCATCATTTGCGTGAAAAAAAACAGAGGTCGGGGCTGCATTCTGAGAATTTGTAGGCGAGTGAGTAAACCTCCACTACTATCCGTTCTATTGGCCAACGTGCAATCATTGAAAAACAAACTGGATGATATACGATCAAGACTATGCTAACAACAGGACATTAAAAACTGTAATATCTTATGTTTCATCGAGTTGTGGCTGAACGACGACACGGATAATATAGAGCTGGCGGGATTTTCTATGTATCGGCAGGACAGAGAAGCTACGTCTGGTAAGACGAGGGGTTGAGGTGTGCTTTTTGTCAATAACAGCTGGTGCGCGATGTTTGATATTAAAGAAGTCTTGAGGTATTGCTCGCATGAGGTAGAGTACCTTATGATAAGCTGTAGAACACACTATCTACCAAGACAGTTCTCATCTATATTCTTCGTAGCGTCTATTTACCACTACAAACCAATGCTGGCACTAAGCCCACACTCAATCAGCTGTATAAGGTCATAAGCAAACAGGAAAATGCTCATCTATAAGTGGCGCTCCTAGTGGCCGGGGACTTTAATGCAGACAAACTTAAATCCAATTTACCTAATTTCTACCAGCATGTCTAGACCACCTTTACTCCACACACAGAGACACATACAAAGCTCTCCCTTGCAATCCATTTGGCAAATCTCACCATAATTATGTCCTCCTGATTCCTGCTTACAAGCAAAAACTAAAGCAGGAAGTACCAGTGACTCGCTCAATACGGAAGTGGTCAGATGACACGTATGCTACGCTACAGGACTGTTTTTCTAGCACAGACTGGAATATGTTCCGGGATTCGTCCAATGGCATTGAGTAGTATACCACCTTAGTCACCGGCTTCATCAATAAGTGCATCGACGACATCATCCCCACAGTGACCGTACATACATATCCCAACCAGAAGCCATGGATTACAGGAAACATCCGCATTGAGCTAAAGGCTGGAGCTGCCTCTTTCAAGGAGCGGGACACTAATCCAATCTCTTATAAGAAATGTTGCTACTCCCTCAGACGAACCATCAAACAGACAAAGCGTCAATATAGGATTAAGATTGAATTCTACTGCCTCCCGAGTGGCGCAGTGCTAGCTGTGCCACTAGAGCACATGGAGCACATGGAGGGCTGTGCGGCCCCCCAAAGAAATGCCACTCCACACCATGACTGACCCACCACCAAACCGGTCATGCTGGAGGATGTTGCAGGCAGCAGAACGTTCTCCACGGCGTCTCCAGACTCTGTCACGTGCTCAGTGTGAACCTGCTTTCATCTGTGAAGAGCGAATTTGCCACTCTTGGTGTTCTCTGGCAAATGCCAAACGTCCTGCACGGTGTTGGGCTGTAAGCACAACCCCCACCTGTGGACGTCGGGCCCTCATACCACCCTCATGGAGTCTGTTTCTGACCGTTTGAGCAGACACATGCACATTTGTGGCCTGCTGGAGGTCATTTTGCAGGGCTCTGGCAGTGCTCCTCCTGCTGAAAGGCGGAGGTAGCGGTCCTGCTGCTGGGTTGTTGCCCTCCTACGGCCTCCTCCACGTCTCCTGATGTACTGGCCTGTCTCCTGGTAGCGCCTCCATGCTCTGGACACTACGTTGACAGACACAGCAAACCTTCTTGCCACAGCTCGCATTGATGTGCCATCCTGGATGAGCTGCACTACCTGAGCCACTTGTGTGGGTTGTAGACTCCGTCTCATGCTACCACTAGAGTGAAAGCACCGCCAGCATTCAAAAGTGACCAAAACATCAGCCAGGAAGCATAGGAACTGAGAAGTGGTCTGTGGTCACCACCTGCAGAACCACTCCTTTATTGGGGGTGTCTTGCTAATTGCCTATAATTTCCACCTGTTGTCTATTCCATTTGCACAACAGCATGTGAAATGTATTGTCAATCAGTGTTGCTTCCTAAGTGGACAGTTTGATTTCACAGAAGTGTGATTGACTTGGAGTTACATTGTGTTGTTTAAGTGTTCCCTTTATTTTTTTGAGCAGTGTATATTGAATCCTACTACATCGTCTCTGACGCTCGTCGGATGTGGCAGGGCTTGAAAACTATTACGGACCACAAAGGGAAACCCAGCCGCGGGCTGCCCAGTGACATGAGCCTACCAGACGAGCTAAATGCCTTTCATGCTTGCTTTGAGGCAAGCAACACTGACGCATGCATGAGAGCACCAGCTGTTCCGGACGACTATGTGATAACACTCTCGGCAGCCGATGTGAGCAAGACCATTAAACAGGTCAACATTCACAAAGCCGCGGGGCCAGACGGATTACCATGACGTGTACTCAAAGCATGCGCGGACCAACTGGAAAGTGTCTTCACTGACATTTTCAACCTCTCCCCGAGATGTTTCAAGCAGACCACCATAGTCCCTGTGCCCAAGGAAGCGAAGGTAACCTGCCTAAATGATTACCGCCCTGTAGCACTCACGTCGGTAGCAATGAAGTGCTTTGAAAGGCTGGTCATGGCTCACATCAACAGCATCATCCCGGATACCCTAAATCCACTCGAATTTGCATACCGCCCCAACAGATCCACAGATGACGCAATCTCAATCACACTCCACACTGCCCTTTCCCACCTGGACAAAAGGAGCACCTATGTGAGAATGCTGTTCATTGACTACAGCTCAGAGTTCAACACCATAGTACCCACAAAGCTCATCACTATGCTAAAGACTTTGAGACTAAACACCTCCCTCTGCAACTGGATCCTGGACTTCCTGATGGGCCTCTCCCAGGTGGTAAGGGTAGGCAACAACACGTGTGCCACGCTGATCCTCAAGATTGGAGCCCCTCTGGGGTATGTGCTTAGTCCCCTCCTGTACTCCCTGTTCACCCACGACTGCGTGGACAAACACGTCTCCAACACCATCATTAAGTTTGCTGACGACACAACAGTGGTAGGCCTGATTATCGACAACGATGAGACAGCCTATAGGGAGGAGGTCAGAGGACTGGCAGTGTGGTGCCAGGACAACAACATCTCCCTCAACGTGAGCAAGACAAAGGAGCTGATCGTGGACTACAGGAAAAGGTGGGCCGAACAGGCCCCCATTAACATTGACAGGGCCGAGAGTTTCAAGTTCCTTAGTGTCCACATCACCAACGAACTATCATGGTCCAAACACACCTAGACAGTTAGGAAGAGGGCACGACAACACCTTTTTCCCCTCAGGAGATTTGGCATGGGTCCACAGATCCTCAGACAAATCTATGGCTGCAGCATCGAGAGCATCATGACCGGTTGTATGGCAACTGCTCGGCATCTGATCGTAAGGCGCACTACAGAGGGTAGTGCGTATGGCCCAGTACATCACTGGGGCCAAGCTTCCTGCCATCTAGGACCTATATACTAGGCGATGTCAGAGGAAAGCCCAAAAAATTGTCAAAGACTCAAGTCACCCAAGTCATAGACTGTTCTCTCTACTACCACACGGCAAGCGGTACCGGAGCACCAAGTCTAGGACCAAAAGGCTCCTTAGCAGCTTCTACCCCAAAGCCATACGACTGCTGAACAATTAATCAAATGGCCACCCAGACTATTTACATTGACACCCCCCCTATTTGTTTTTACACTGCTGCTACTCGCTGTTTATTATCTATGCATAGTCACTTTACCCCTACCTACATGTACAAATGACCTCGACTAACACATTGACTCGGTACCAGTACCCCCTGTATATAGCCTCGTTATTGTTATTTTATTGTGTTACTTAAAAAAATATATATACTTTACTTGATTTGGTAAATATTTTCTTAACTCTTTCTTGAACAGCATTGTTGGTTAAGGGCTTGTAAAATAAGCATTTCACCTGTTGTATTCGGCGCATATGACAAATAAAGTTTGATTTTATATTTCTGTTTTTTATTTTTAATACATTTGCAAAAAAAACTAAAAACCTGTTTTTACTTTGTCATTATGGGGTATTGTGTGTGTAGATTGATGAGGGGGAAAAACTATTTAATCCATTTTAGAATAAGGCTGTAATGTAATAAAATTTGGAAAAAGTCAAGGGGTCTGAATACTTTCCGAATGCACTGTATAGTTATTGTAATGCCCTCGCTCTGCCCTTCTCTCTTAGGGATGGGTGGCATGCCTGGTATGATTGGGTTCAAGGGTGACGTAGGTCCTTCAGGTCTGCAGGGGGAGCAAGGAGGACCGGGAGCTGCTGGGAAGTATGGCTGGCCAGGTGTACCCGGACTGGCTGGTGTCCCTGGACCAACAGGAAGCACCGGACAACCAGGTCAGAAACATGACTGACTAACTTCTCTTTCTTAACTTTTTTCTGTTTGCTTTGAAGAGATAGAACCTAATACACTGTTTATGTGTCTCTTCCAGGTTTGAGCGGAAACAGGGGTGATCAGGGGGACCCTGGCACACCAGGGCCCATAGGACTGAAGGGGACACTGGGGGAGTTTGGTAGTCAGGGCGCTGAGGGAAACACCGGAGACCAGGGTGACCCCGGAGTGCCAGGACCTACAGGACACTCTGGCCTGCCAGGGTTCAAGGGTAAGTTATTATACAGTGGGGCAAAAAAGTATTTAGTCAGCCACCAATTGTGCAAGTTCTCCCACTTAAAAATATGAGAGAGGCCTGTAATTTTCATCATAGGTACACTTCAACTATGACAGACAAAACGAGAAAAAAAAATCCAGCAAATCACATTGTAGGATTTTTAAGGAATTTATTTGCAAATTATGCTGGAAAATAAGTATTTGTTCACCTACAAACAAGCAAGATTTCTGGCTCTCACAGACCTGTAACTTCTTTTAAGAGGCTCCTCTGTCCTCCACTCGTTAACTGTATTAATGGCACCTGTTTGAACTTGTTATCAGTATAAAAGACACCTGTCCACAACCTCAAACAGTCACACTCCAAACTCCACTATGGCCAAGACCAAAGAGCTGTCAAAGGACACCAGAAACAAAATTGTAGACCTGCACCAGGCTGGGAAGACTGAATCTGCAATAGGTAAGCAGCTTGGTTTGAAGAAATCAACTGTGGGAGCAATTATTAGGAAATGGAAGACATACAAGACCACTGATAATCTCTCTCGATCTGGGGCTCCACGCAAGATCTCACCCCGTGGGGTCAAAATGATCACAAGAGCGGTGAGCAAAAATCCCAGAACCACACGGGGGGACCTAGTGAATGACCTGCAGAGAGCTGGGACCAAAGTCTACCATCAGTAACACACTACGCCGCCAGGGACTCAAATCCTGCAGTGCCAGACGTGTCCCCCTGCTTAAGCCAGTACATGTCCAGGCCCGTCTGAAGTTTGATAGAGAGCGTTTGGATGATCCAGAAGAAGATTGGGAGAATGTCATATGGTCAGATGAAACCAAAATATAACTTTTTGGTAAAAACTCAACTCGTCGTGTTTGGAGGACAAAGAATGCTGAGTTGCATCCAAAGAACACCATACCTACTGTGAAGCATGGGGGTGGAAACATCATGCTTTGGGGCTGTTTTTCTGCAAAGGGACCAGGACGACTGATCCGTGTAAAGGAAAGAATGAATGGGGCCATGTATCGTGAGATTTTGAGTGAAAACCTCCTTCCATCAGCAAGGGCATTGAAGATGAAACGTGGCTGGGTCTTTCACCATGACAATGATCCAAAACACACCGCCCGGGCAACGAAAGAGTGGCTTCGTAAGAAGCATTTCAAGATCCTGGAGTGGCCTAGCCAGTCTCCAGATCTCAACCCCATAGAAAATCTTTGGAGGGAGTTGAAAGTCCGTGTTGCCCAGCAACAGCCCCAAAACATCACTGCTCTAGAGGAGATCTGCATGGAGGAATGGGCCAAAATACCAGCAACAGTGTGTGAAAACCTTGTGAAGACTTACAGAAAACGTTTGACCTCTGTCATTGCCAACAAAGGGTATATAACAAAGTATTGAGATCAACTTTTGTTATTGACCAAATACTTATTTTCCACCATAATTTGCAAATAAATTCATAAAAAATCCTACAATGTGATTTTCTGGAGAAAAAAAATCTTGTTTTGTCTGTCATAGTTGAAGTGTACCTATGATGAAAATTACAGGCCTCTCTCATCTTTTTAAGTGGGAGAACTTGCACAATTGGTGGCTGACTAAATACTTTTTTGCCCCACTGTACACAGTGGAGTCATGTTCTGTGCAATGATCTACTTATAGAGTTAGTGGTCATATATGGTCAGACTCTCACAGTCCACATGTCATTTTCTAATGAATAGTTGATATGAAGATGCGATGTCACACTACAGTTTTGCAGTGAGGAATGAAATACACTGAGTATACAAACATTAGGAACACCTGCTCTTTCCATGAAATAGACTGACCAGGTGAATCCAGGGGGAAGCTATCATCCCATATTGATGTCACTTATTAAATCCACTTCAATCAATGTAGATGAAGGGGAGGAGACAGGTTAAAGAAGGATTTTTAAACATTGAGACACTTGAGACACGGATTGTGTATGTGTACCATTCAAAATATTGTTGTGCCTTTCTGAATGGGTTATGGTAGTAGGTGCCAGGGGCACCGGTTTGAGTGTGTCAAGAACTGCAACGCTGCTGGGTTTTTCTTGCTCAACAGTTTCCAATGTGTATCAAGAATGGTCCACTACCCAAAGAACATCCAGCCAACTTGACACAACTGTGGGAAGCATTGGAGTCAACATGGGCTAGTATTGTAGAGTCTATGCCTCGATGAATTTAGGCTTTTCTGAGGTCCAAAGGGGGTGCAACTCAATATTTGGAAGGTGTTCTTAATGTTTGGTATACGCAGTGTATATCATAACTAGATGCTGATGTGAGCATTATCCCCCTTGACTTGAGGTGTCACTTCCTGTTCCAGGTATCAAAGGGTCTCGTGGCATGTCAGGGTTTGGAGGAATGCCTGGTGTGTCGGGCCTGAAGGGCTTCTCTGGACAGAAAGGAGAGACTGGCAATCCCGGAGAATTTGGACAGAAAGGAAACATGGGCGACTATGGTTCAAAGGGTGAGACTGAACTGCCATTAGAATTGTGTGTGTTTCTGTGCTCTACTGCTCTCTTTCCCTGTCCCTCACTTTCTCTTTCGATCCTTTTATCTGATTTGACACTCACTCTCACCCCCGCTGTCTCCTAGGTGACCGTGGTCTGAGGGGTCCAACTGGCGATAAACCCCACATCCCTCGTCAGATCATCAAAGACATGAAGGGGACAAAAGGAGAAGATGGAACCGCAGGACAGATCGGATTCACTGGACCCAGAGGTGAGTAGGGATATTCAGGCTTCATGCCCTCCCTATCCCCCCTCTCTTCTTCATTCACATTCTGTCCTCCTCATCCTCCTTTTAATTTCACTAGTCTCATTCTGATCCCCTCTTCACCTTCCCTCTCTCTCTTCCACAGGTCCTAAAGGTTTTCCCGGTGTTCCGGGAATTGAGGGCTACCACGGCATTCCCGGAGACCCCAGCGATGAGAAGGGTTTCCAAGGCAACCCAGGCGCGCAGGGACTTCCGGGGCCAAAAGGAATGCCTGGTCTGACAGGATCAAACGGAATCAGCGGCTTTCCCGGGATGTCTGGTCACAGGGTGAGACCATGTTGTCTGGTTCCCATTGTGTCTCTGCTGCAGCCTGCACCTGTAGTTTTCATGCTAAACATGTTCAACGACCAGGTTAGAACAGATGGACATCTCTGTCCGATCTAATGCTGTATCTCTATGTGTGTTTTTCAGGGGAATAAAGGTAACCCCGGTGCCTACGGATCCTCAGGAGATCCAGGAGGGAAGGGTGTCAAAGGTATGACGCCCCCTGTCCGTCCCAAAACTCATGGAAACGTACAGTACCGTAGACGCCAGTAGTCATCCAAACTCCACTTTCCAGCAGTTTCAACTCTTGTCTTTGTTAAGCTCTTGGACTCGAAGCTAAAGTCCCAGGCCTATTTAACAGTTCCACAGAAGAAAGAATGAGTAGTAAAAGGTACTTGCTGAAATACGTGTCATTGTTTCCTTTTCCAGGTGAGGGGGGTGCCGTAATCGACATGCCCGGATCCACAGGACTGAGGGGGCAGGATGGTTTCCCTGGGGTTCCAGGTGAGTCACTCATTCAGACTGTCTTCCTTCATTTGCACTAGGAACTACAGATGTTGTATCATAATTTCATCACTCTGTTGTCGCAGGAAATTCAAAGGAGCCTCTTGATTTACATGAATTCAATGAAAACCCGTAGTTCTCTTTCTCTCACTAGATATCACACCTAAACTATAGCTGTAGCCTATCAAAACTAATTTCCTGTTAGAAATAATCACTTTTTTATATACAGTACCAGTCAAAAGTTTGGACACACCTATTCATTCAAGGGTTTTTCTTTATTTTTACTATTTTCTACATTGTAGAATAATAGTGAAGACGTCAAAACTATGAAATAACACATATGGAATCATGTAGTAGCCAAACAAGTGTATAACAAATCAAAATATATTTTATATTTGAGATTCTGCAAAGTAGCCACCCTTTGCCTTGATGACAGCTTTGCACACTCTTGGCATTCTCTCAACCAGCTTCATGAAGTAGTCAGCTGGAATGCATTTCAATTAACAGATGTGCCTTGTTAAAAGTTCATTTGTGGAATTTCTTTCCTTCTTAATGCGTTTGAGCCAATCAGTTGTGTTATGACAAGGTAGGGGAGGTATACAGAAGATAGCACTATTTGGTAAAAGACCAAGTCCCTATTATGGCAAGAACAGCTCAAATAAGCAAAGAGAAATGACAGTCTGTCATTACTTTAAGACATGAAGGTCAGTCAATTCAGAAAATGTCAAGAACTTTGAACATTTTTTCAAGTGCAGTCACAAAAACCATCAAGCACTATGATGAAACTGGCTGTCTCGAGGACTGCAACAGGAAAGGAAGACCCAGAGTCAAATAAAATAAAATAGTATTTGTCACATACGCCGAATACAACAGGTGTAGCCCATACAGTAAAATGCTTACTTACAAGCCCTTAACCAACCATGCAGTTTTAAGAAAAATAGGTCTTAAGTTTTTTTTAAAATAGATAAGTAAAAAATGACAGTAGCGAGGCTATATACAGGGGAGTGCTGGCACAAAGTCAATGTGTGGTGGCACAGGTTAGTCGAGGTAATTGAGGTAATATGTACATGTAGGTAGAGTTATTAAAGTGACTATGCATAGATAATAAACAAAGAGTAGCAGCAGCGTAAAAGAAGGCGGGGGGACAATGCAAATAGTCTGGGTAGCCATTTGATTAGCTGTTCGGGAGTCTTATGGCTTGGGGGTAGAAGCTGTTAAGAAGCCTTTTGGACCTAGACTTTTAGGGCCTTCCTCTGACACCGCCTGGTATAGAGGTCCTGGATGGCAGGAAGCTTGGCCCTAGTGCTGTACTGGGCCGTATGCACTACCCTCTGTAGTGCCTTGCGGTCGGAGGCCGAGCAGTTGCCACACCAGGCAGTGATACAACCAGTCAGGATGCTCTCGATGGTGCAGCTGTAGAACTTTTTGAGGATCTGAGGACCCATGCCAAATATTTTCATTCTCCTGAGGGGAAATAGGCTTTGTTGTGCTCTCTTCACAACTGTCTTGGTGTGTTTGGACCATGGTAGTTTGTTGGTGATGTGGACACCAAGGAACTTGAAACTCTCAACCTACTCCACTACAGCCCTGTCGATGAGAATGGGGGCGTGCTTGGTCCTCATTTTCCTGTAGTCCACAATCATCTCCTTTGTCTTGATCACGTTGAGGGAGAGGTTGTTATCCTGGCACCACACGGCCAGGTCTCTGACCTCCTCCCTATAGGCTGTCCCATTGTTGTCGGTGATCAGGCCTACCATTGTTGTGTCGTCGGTGTTGGAGTCGTGCATGGCCGTGCAGTCATGAGTGAACAGGGCGTACAGCAGGGGACTGAGCATGCACCCCTGAGAGGCCCAGGTGTTGAGGATCAGCGTGGCAGACATGTTGTTACCTACCCTTACCACCTGGGGGCGGCCCATCAGGAAGTCCAGGATCCAGTTGCAGAGGGAGGTGTTCAGTCCCAGGGTCCTTAGCTTAGCGATGAGCTTTGAGGGCAGTATGGTGTTGAACGCTGAACTGTAGTCAATGAATCGCCTTCTCACATAGGTGTTCCTTTTTTCCAGGTGGGAAAGGGCAGTGTGGAGTGCAAAAGAGTTTGCATCATCTGTGGATCTGTTGGGGCGGTATGCAAATTAGAGTGGGTCTAGGGTTTCTGGGATAATAGTGTTGATGTGAGCCATGACCAGCCTTTCAAAGCACTTCATGGGTTCAGACATGAGTGCTACGGGTTCTGTAGTCATTTAGGCAGGTTATCTTAGTGTTCTTGGGCACAGGGACTATGGTGGTCTGCTTTAAACATGTTGGTATTACAGACTCAGTTAGGGACAGGTTGAAAATGTCAGTGAAGACACTTGCCAGTTGGTTCAGGTCATGCTCGTAGTGTACATGTCCTGGTAATCCATCTGACCCTGTGGCCTTGTGAATGTTGACCTGTTTAAAGGTCTTACTCACATTGGCTACGGAGAGCGTGATCACACAGTCGTCCGGAACGGCTGATGCTCTATTGCATGCTTCAGTGTTGCTAGCCTCGAAGCGAGCATAGAAGTACTTTAGCTCATCTGGCAGGCTCGTATCACTGGGCAGCTCGCGGCTGTGCCTCCCTTTGTAGTCTGTAATAGTTTGCAAGCTATTCCGACGAGCGTCAGAGCCGGTGTAGTACGATTCAATCTTAATCCTGTATTGACGCTTTGCCTGTTCGATGGTTCGTCGGAGGGCATAGCGGGATTTCTTATAAGCTTCCGGATTAGAGTCTCTCTCCTGAAAGCGGCAGCTCAGTGCGGATGGCAGCTCAGGGCGGATGTTGCCTATAATCCATGGCTTCTGGTTGGGGTATGTACGTACAGTCACTGTGGGGACGACATCATCGATGCACTTATTGATGATGCCAGTGACTGATGTGGTGTGCTCCTCAATGCCATCGGAAGAATCCCGGAACATATTCCAGTCTGTGCTAGCAAAATAGTCCTGTAGCTTAGCATCTGCATCATCTGACCACTTCTTTATTGACCGAGTCACTGGTGCTTCCTGCTTTAGTTTTTTCTAGTAAGCAGGAATCAGGAGGATGGAATTATGGTCAGATTTGCCAAATGGAGGGCGAGGGAGAGCTTTGTATGTGTATCTGTGTGTGGAGTAAAGGAGGTCTAGAGTTTTTTTTGGTTGCATATTTAACATGCTGGTATAAATTAGGTCAAACGGATTTAAGCTTCCCTGCATTAAAGTCCCCGAACACTAGGAGCGCCGCCTCTGGATGAGCGTTTTCCTGTTTGCTTATGGCCGTATACAGCTCATGGAGTGCGGTCTTAGTGCCAGCATCCGTTTGTGGTGGTAAATAGACAGCTACGAAGAATATTGATGAGAACTCTCTTGGTAAATAGTTGTCTACAGCTTCTCATGAGATACTCTACCTCAGGCGAGCAAAACCTTGAGACGTCCTTACTATAAGATTTTGTCCACCAGCTGTTGTTTACAAATATACACAGACCGCCACTCTTTGTCTTACCGGAGGCGGCTGTTCTATCTTGCCGATGCAGCGTAAACCCTGCCAGCCACGACTCGGTGAAACATAAGATATTACAGTTTTTAATGTCCCGTTGGTAGGATATACGTGATCGTAGTTCGTCTGTTTTGTTATCCAATGATTGTACGTTGGCCAATAGGACTGATGGTAGAGGCAAATTACCCATTCACCGTCGAATCCTTACAAGGCACCCCGACCTACGTCCCCGATATCTCAGTCTCTTTCTCATGCGAATCTCAGGGATTTGAGCCTTGTTGGGTGTCTGAAGTAAATCCTTCTCGTCTGACTCATGAAAGAAAGATTCTTTGTCCAGTACGAGGTGAGTAATCGCTGTCCTGATATCTAGAAGTTATTTTCGGTTATAAGAGGCGGTGGCAGGAACATTATGTACAAAATAAGTTAGAAATACCGCAAAAAAACACACACAATAGCACAATTGGTTAGGAGACCGTAAAACAGCAACCATCTCTTCCGGCGCAATTATATTATTTTTCACCTCTGCTTCAGAGGATACGTTCATTAGAGTTACCAGCCTCAGAAATTGCAGCTCAAATAAATGCTTGAACAGAGTTCAAGTAACAGACACATCGCAACATCAACTGTTCAGAGGAGACTGCGTGAATTAGGCCTTCATGGTCGAATTGCTGCAAAGAAACCACTACTAAAGGACACCAATAATAAGAAGAGACTTGCTTGGTCCAAGAAACACGAGCAATGGACATTAGACCGGTGGAAATCTGTACTTTGCATTTCTGGTGACACAGATTTATTTAGAATTCAAGGGACACTTAAAAAGCATGGCTACCACAGCATTCTGCAGCGATACGCCATCCCATCTGGTTTGCGCTTAGTGGGACTATCATTTGTTTTTCAACAGGACAATGACCCAACACACCTCCAGGCTGTGTAAGGGCTATTTGACCAAGAAGGAGAGTGATGGAGTGCTGCATCAGATGACCTGGCCTCCACAATCATCCAACCTCAATCCAATTGAGATGGTTTGGGATGAGTTGGACCACAGAGTGGAGGAAAAGCAGCCAACAAGTGCTCAGCATATCTGGGAACTCAAGACTGATGGAAAAGCATTCTAGGTGAAGCTGGTTGAAAGAATTCCAAGAGTGTGCAAATCTATCATCAAAGCAAAGGGTGGCTACTTTGAAGAATCTCAAATCTCAAATATATTTTGATTTGTTTAACACTTTTTTGGTTACTACATGATTCCATATGTGTTATTTCATAGTTTTGATGTCTTCACTATTATTATACAATGTAGAAAATAGTCAAAATAAAGTTAAACCCTTGAATGAGTAGGTGTGTCCAAACTTTTGACTGGTACTGTATATATAATCTAATCATCCTGCTTCAGGATTATTTTACTCCTGCTACAAAACTGGTCAAATTAAGATCCTACATCTGCATGGACTGGTGAGAGCAAATACCTGGTAGGCCTCCACCATATTGCTTTTACCTATTCTATGTTATCAGATCAGTGCAGATGAAGAAAATGAGTCTACTTAAGATGCTCTCTGAGAAGTGTTACCATGGTAACAGTGTTCCTGATGCCCTCTGTCTCTCCCTACAGGTCAGAAGGGCTACATTGGGAATCTGGGAGACAGGGGCGGTGGAGGTTTCCATGGTATTGAGGGCATGAAGGGCGTGCCAGGTGAACCTGGCACAGGAGGACCTATAGGTAAGAGACTTGACTTCCTGCCCTGTTGCTCACATTATTAGAATGAGTGTCATTCATTGCCTGTGTCTGACTGTTACCTCTCTGACTCTCTGTGGTTGTTGTCTCCAGGATCTGATGGTCAACAAGGGTTTCCAGGCAACCAGGGTACGAAGGGATGGCCTGGGGTTCCCGGAGAATCAGGCACACATGGACAACCAGGCTTCCCCGGACAGAGAGGCGCGCACACGCACACACACACACACACACACACACACACACACACACACACACACACACACACACACACACACACACACACACACACACACACACACACACACACACACACGGGTGTGCACATACACAAAACCTTTGCCTTAACACTGTGTTTGATCTGCTCCTCTCTGCAGGTTTCCCGGGACTAAAGGGTATATTCGGACTGGATGGGCTGAAGGGTCAGAAGGGCATCCCCGGACTTCCAGGTCAGGATAACTTTGGAACCCCAGGTGACCCCGGTGCTAAGGGAGCGAGGGGAGAGACAGGTATACCCAACTCCGAGGTCGGGACACCCGGATCGCTGGGTTTGAAGGGAGTTCAAGGACAACCAGGTTAGTCACTGCTCCTAAAGAAACATTGCATATTTTTGTTGCAAAGTTTGGAGGACATTTTGTGTTTTATAGTGTCTAAGACCTCCCTCTTCTCTTCTTGTCCTTAGGTGACCAGGGCCAGGTGGGACCCCCAGGGTTTCAGGGCCCCCAAGGGCCAGAGGGCACCTCAGACAGACCCGGACCATCAGGAGAACCTGGCTTCCCTGGACCCAAAGGACTGCCAGGTGGAGTAGACAATGACGGAGTGGAATGTGTAGATTTAGAGTAGATTGACTGAGTTTTTATCCTCTGGGATGTGTAGTGTGTGAAGTGTTTTGTGTGTGTATTTGGTGTGCTAATAATGGTTGTTTTGTTTTGCAGGTTTCCCTGGGCCCCGTGGTTTCCCTGGTGAGCCCTCTCAATATGGAGAGAAGGGTTTAGCTGGCCAGTATGGCGTCACTGGATTCCCTGGTCTGAAAGGAAAGCAGGGGGATCAGGGACCATCAGGATACAAAGGACAGAGCGGAGTGTCTGGGAAGAAAGGTGCGGATCATATACTCTTAGAACAGAAGATGCTATCTAGAACCTAAAAGGGTTCTTTGGCTGTCCCCGTAGGATAACAAAACATCATTCTGGATTCTTTTTGTAATTCCTACATGGAACCAAAAAGGGTTACCCTATGGGGAAATCCGAAGAATCCTTTTTGAACCCTTTTTCATAAGAGTGTAGGATTATAGTATAGATTATAGTATAGAGGAGAAATTCCAAAATACAATCCAGAATTATGTTTTGTTATCTGTTTCACTTTTGACAGACAGGGAATATTGAGCTGTTTAATCTTTCACTGAAACAGTAAAAGTAACAGCCATGGCTTTTGTCGCAAAGGTGTGAAGGGAGGTCAAGGGATGATGGGATTTCCTGGTAGGTCTGGTTTCCAAGGAGACCGAGGTCCTTCCGGCCCAAAAGGAAGTACTGGACTCACAGGTAAGGATGTCATCTCACTCTGTTTGATATCACTCTGCACATCAATATAATTCACCTGAAAATCACCTACATTATCATGAAAGTTGCCTGTTTCTCACGTACGAACTGTGTGTGGCCTGGTCTGGTCCTGCAGGTTATCCAGGAGCCCCAGGTAACCAGGGCCCATCCCCACTACCCCCCAGGATGCCAGGAGAGAGGGGTGCTCCAGGTCCTCAGGGTATCCGAGGACCGGAGGGGGTACGAGGGGAAAGCGGCCCGAAAGGACCCCCTGGAGATCCAGGTAGGAGAATGTGTTACAGTGTTGTATTGTTGTCAATATAATAGACTGTTCTATATACAGTTGCTTCTGTGGGATTAGCTAACTTTTCTCTGACCTTTTTTCCCCCCATTTTCCTACTTCCTTACCCCTTAAACTTTACCCCTATTCCCCATCTCCCCCTCCAGGCTACTTCGGGCCCCAGGGGCAGAAGGGGATGCCAGGGGTGGGTGGCAGACCAGGTACCCCTGGGTACCGTGGGAATGTTGGAGGGAGGGGCCATCTTGGTCTGCAGGGCATGGAAGGTAGGTACAGTATGGCAGGTGTGCCAGGGCAACGGGGCATATTAGAATTACAGCACTCAGGCCTGGATTAAGAGAGGGAGATGGGGAGATGGTTTCCCCCCTCTTTGGATCAAAGAGTGTTATTGGTCTGAATGAGCCACTAGTGTATTATGAGAGAAATGACCCATGGCCTGTAGTGATTATTAGTTCTGTAATTAGCTTACTGATAAAGGGATTTTAGGATGCTGAAACAAATTAAATCCACTATTCCATTTACTGTTTTTATGGTGGTGTGATTTATTAGACCCGGAAATGTTATGTTTTTAATGTAAATACATTTTAACCACACAAACATTTAGAAAAAAAAACAGACAAAAACATTGCACATGTTTTATATATAACGCACAGATGCATTTGAACCTCTCTCTCTCTGACCTCTAGGTCACCGTGGTAACCCAGGTACTACAGGGTTGCATGGCATGCCGGGCCGCAGTGTGAGCGTGGGATACCTGCTGGTGAAGCACAGCCAATCAGAGCAGACCCCCATGTGCCCCGTGGGCATGTCGAAGCTGTGGGACGGCTACAGTCTGCTGTACTTCGAGGGCCAGGAGAAGGCCCACAACCAGGACCTAGGTGAGAAAGAGATAAGAAAAACTAAAAGACAGGAAATTCAAATAAACACCACATGATTATTGGGTTATACTCGTATCTATTCAGATTTGATTGGCAGATAGAACAAGTAAGGATGTCTCAAGTTTGCCTGTAGTGGCTATAGCTCAGCGTCATCATTTTACATGAATACATTTGTTGGTTAATTGATTAATCGGTTGATTGAATTGATCTGTCGATCCCAGGTCTGGCGGGCTCCTGCCTCCCTCGTTTCAACACCATGCCCTTCCTGTACTGCAACCCCGGAGACGTCTGCTACTACGCCAGCCGCAACGACAAATCATATTGGCTGTCCACCACCGCGCCCCTTCCCATGATGCCTGTGGAGGAAGGTGATATCAAACCCTACATCAGCCGCTGCTCTGTGTGCGAAGCTCCGTCCGTTGCCATCGCCGTGCACAGCCAGGATATTACCATCCCACAATGCCCTGCTGGCTGGCGCAGCTTATGGATTGGCTACTCCTTCCTCATGGTGAGTCTCTTTGCTTCCTTTTCTACACGATCTGAAGTGCCCTCCTCTCCTTGTCTCCCATTCTTCATCTCTACTGATCTGAAAACGCAGGACAGGTGAAAGCAATATGATTGAAGCCTACTGGGAATTTGCTTTAATCTGTTCAGCTCTTTCATGTCAGGGAATATAAATTCCATAGGTAGGAAGTTGAATAAGACGTTCGTATCAGTGTTCATCCCCCTTTCCCCCCAGCACACGGCAGCAGGTGACGAGGGTGGGGGTCAGTCTCTGTCGTCTCCTGGTTCCTGTCTGGAGGACTTCCGTACCACGCCCTTCATCGAGTGTAACGGGGCCAAGGGCACCTGCCACTACTTCGCCAACAAACACAGCTTCTGGCTCACCTCCATCGAACAGTCCTTCCATGCCGAGCCTGCCTCAGAGACCCTGAAAGCAGGCCAGCTCCTCTCACGCATCAGCCGTTGTCAGGTCTGCATGAAGAACCTGTGACCTGGCTCACCCTAAGTCTCCGTTGACCCTGTGATGTACCTTCCTGTGACCATACCCCCCTGCCAAACAATTCAGGTAGTTATTGCCTTCGGTCTCAGGCACAGATCTAGGTTTAGCTTACCCTCCCCAATTCCTAACTGTAGCCATGAAGCAGAAACGCAAAACTAACCTTAGATCAGCATCTATGGGGCAGCTTCATCCTACTCCCCCGAACCTTGGCTTGTGAGGACTGAAGGACTGTGTGAACGCTTCAAGTGGAGAGAAGTGTTAAGAAAAAAATCCCTGCCATAAAGTCAACAGCGATATGAAATATACATGTAAATGCTCTTTTTAATTGTTTGTCCTATTTGTTATGGTGCTCTCTCTAACTTATTACCTCAGCTATAATTATACACCAAACATGTTTAACTGACCATACCAAGAACATACAGCTGAAACAACCAAAGATGCCCGTGTGTACACACTGCTTCAGTTATCAAATTATTGACTAAATTGATTGTGTACTGCTTCAGTTATGTTTTTTTTATTTTTAAATGTGTTTGTTTTATTATTCAGGTATAAGTGCTATTGCCACTTCACTAATACTGACCCTCAACCAATTACATCGTGTTCGCACATAACATAAGAGCCACTGTGCAAACTGTTGCCTGTGTTTGTTCGCTATATATCAACTGTATGTATCAATATATTTTACAGCTCTTACCCAAATCTTACATTCGCACATTGCTTTGATCACAAAATGCACTGATTTACATCTGCTGAATGAACTTAATTTGCTCATAACTAAAAACATTGTTTTTCCCATAACACATTTTCCCCAGTATACATTCTTCATATGAACAGTCAGCTCAGTCTCTGCTGGAATCAAGCCAGCACAGAAATGCCAACGACTGTCCAAAGTCTAAGCTACGAGGACTGGTTGAACAAAATCTGGTCAGCGATCCCTCCAGAGCATTTATTTGTTTATCACATTCTAGGTCCTAGGAAGTAGTCTGTGTTGAATTGGCCATTAAAAGAATAACACCAGTTTTATATTGTACATTTCCAGCCACTTCAGATGAACGGCTTTATTTGGCCATTTGTTCAATGTAATTATGTTGAATCAATAGAAATGTATTGTAATGGTGTCATAACTAAAATAAATTGTTTTGTTTGTTGTACTTGATTGTTGAATTTGCATTGACCTTCACACCTCAGCTCAAACTACATCACGATTTCAAAATGAGAATCTTTATTATGGTATCATCTTTGAAAATATCAAGCACGTTTAAAATGTGTCTTACATATAATGCACATTGTCCAGTGTAGATTAGGTGCAGATGAAATGTAAAAAAGGATGTAATAAAATAAAACATGTAACAGAACGTACCAATGCAAACAAAGCTGATTGTTAAACAAACATTTAAAAACATCCTTACAATAAGATTAATTTCACAATTCAGTGTGCCCACCCTGGTAGTCAAACAATTCATGCTGTTGAACAAAAAAGGCATGTGACATTCTCATTCAAGAAAATAATAATCTGTGATTGATTTCTAAACAGTCCATTTACAAACTACACACCATTTTGGCCAGAAGTCAATTACATGCACATCAGAGCCTCAGAAATCCAAGAACTCCTTACTCCATAACAATCCTCGGCATCTCATTGGAAGAATAATGATTGAAAGTATGTGTATCAAATCGGTCAACGCTGACAAATCTTAGAATCTCTTGGGAGAGCAACATGGAGATGGCATGAAAACTCCTCTTTACGAACAGTCTAAAACTCGGTAGTCCCTAGCAGCAGGCGGCCCTGGGCCGTTTCCCTGCCCCGCTGCACTCATCCAGGTCCACGGTGGGTGATCCCTCTCTCTCAGTCCTCTTCCTGATGATGGAGGGCAGCACCATGTCAAACAGAGCCTCAAACAGAGGGTCCACGTTATAGCCAGTCTTGGCACTGGTCTCAAAGCACATCTTCTCAGCAGGCAGGCTGTTCGTCTCCTCCATACCCTTGTATCTCAGGATCCTCCCATACAACGCCACTGCATCCTCCCGGCTCACCTGCTTGTTGACCGACACCCCTGACAGGGAGACGGGAGAGGCTGGAGGGGTGGGGCAGGCAGAAGGCACCCTGGGCCTCTCCCCGTCCTCCTCTCTCTGGTCCTCGGTCAGGCCGTCTTGGGTGGCTCCCAGCTGTGCCTGGAGGTCTGTGAGGTCGGCCTTGTTGCCCACGATGGCGTAGATGCAGTCATGATTGGCAGTGTCAGTGAGGGACAGGAAGCGCTCCTCCAGCTCAGCCAGACTCTGCCAGTTGGTCACATCGTAGGTGAGGATGACAGCAGCAGCACCCCGGCAGTACATGGAGCCCAGCCCGTGGAACTGCTCCCGACCTGGGGGACACACCGGAAAGAATGATCAGAACACGTTAAGCACATAGGAGAGTAGTTGCATACACAAGAGTCAAAATATATTCATGATTGTGTTCTTATATAGACCAATGAATGTCAAGTAAAAGGCAAAAACGACCACAGACAAATTCACAAGCTTAATATAATGGGCTTCCAAACTACAGGTAGCCAAGAGAGAGCGAGAGAGAGAATAGCTGAAAAACAAAAGCAACCATTGTAGAAATATGCAAGAGCTCTTCAGTGTGTGTTTGTTTAAGTAAAGCGATTTTATCTTGGAGACTTTGTTCTGAACACTCCACGGTCACAGCCAAAATATGTGCAAAAATCCAGGGAACCTTTGAACAAGGTCCAAATTAAATGTTTCACAGGTTGTAAGATACAGTATGTACAGTAATTAAACCTTAGGCCTGAGTATCCAGGAGTAGCCTGCCTGACATAAAAACCCACCAAATAAGGAGAGCCAACTGAGCTGAAATCGAGTATGCTGACAGACATATCCCTAGGATCAACCGAGTTAGGGGAGGGGAAGATTGTTGTTTGAAAGAACTTTCTCCAGGGTAAAAAGTCAGTGCGGGGCAGTGGGGCTAGGGTCCTATTCTGCCCAGAAACAGACAGTATGAAGCAGGGTAAAAGACGATACATCTGCTGGGAGGAGGGCCTGTCAGGATGACAAGTGCTGATCATGGACACACTAAACCACACCCCTCCCCCCCTTGGTGTGTCTGTACAGCATGAGTCAACACTGCAGGGTTATATTAGGTCCAGTGAGTAGGTTATGGGTGAGTGGGCGGTTGAATCATATGCCGTCACCATGACCCGCTACACAGTCACCTCCCTGTCATGTGACTGAGCAGCCGCCGGCAACTGGCTGTGTAACTTCTACAGGAAGTTGAACTATGTAAAGGTGTAAATTTCCAGGATTGTAATTGTCGGTTTATTATAAATACTACTATAACCTAACGTAGCTTGAAAGAAATGCCTGAAACTAGATCCCCCACATTCTGGTCTTGATAACAAAAAAATGATAATAGGCGGCGGAGCATATTCTCTTCAGCACTGCTCAACCAATCCTGAAAACCGTAACGTCCAGTTGTTTACGAGCCCACTGAGGCTACTGCCACCTGAAGAAGTGATGTTGAATGGCATAGAATTCTACGTCAGGCAGAAATGAGTGTTTGGGTCAGGAAAGTTTCCTCTCAAGTTTCCTCTCATGACCTCTACTAGCCAGAATGCGGTTACATTCAGGTATTGTTTACATAGTGCATGTGATGCACTGAGTCAACAGGTAGAAAAGACAAGCGACAGAACCTACCGGCACAGCAAAAAGTTAGGTAAACACTTTCCTGTGGATACGCCAGCTCCACCTCCTACCGTCAAAAGGCCCAACAGCATGTACAGGTAAAATGTTGGTGTGGACACTATATAAATAATTACATTGAATATGTATTGTACTTACCTGCAGTATAGTATGATTGCTATTCATGTGTGCATGGTTATTGGCATTGACCGTGGCCTTTTCCCTTTGATGAGGTCATCACCCAGAGTCGTATCTGTACAAGGCGACTATCACACGTTGATTGGGCTGTATCGCTTTGCTGCATTTGTACACCTTTTATTTCTTAGGTTGAAAATAAAGGAAAGTAATATAGAAATGCGTGTGGGCATTCCTTGTCAAGTTACTACAAGTGTAAATATAATTGTATTAAACATTCTGCCTTGTAGAGACTATGGAGCCCTCTACAGCGACTTCTTTCAGACTGATATCCATGGAGTAACCATGGTAACAGTCTCATGTTTAGGCAACCACATCCTTTGGTTGAAGTGAGACTGAATGTGTGGACAAGTGTACGTGTGAGTAGTAGGTGTTTGGGAGTATGCGTTCGTTTTTACATTTGTACTGTTGGCTATACTAAAAAGCTAACCCTCCCCAAGCGTTATAACATGAGTCCGCTGTAAAAAAAAAAAAAGTCACAGTAGGAACACCCATTGGGTACACAGAAGGAACCAATCTTGTGATGCCACCCTTTCATTTGTTTGGTTTGTGATATCATAGACTTGGCTGACATTCATTCATTGTTTTCAATGATTGCAGAATCAAAGCTGTTTCACCAGTCTGGGTATACCATGCTGTACGGAATTCACACACCGCTCTAGAATGTAGTGAAATGCAGGTAAATTCAAGAGCATGCTACTAAATTAATGTCTGAATCTATTTCTTAGCCTATATTATGAATCACATACAATTAATCATTAGACTGTACAAAAGTGTTGATTAAATAAGGGCATTAGTTTGTTGTGATCATTACTAGTTTAGACTACACAGCTCTTGGTTGTGTCTCCTCATATTTCAGCGTTGGTAACATTGAGGTATTTCCACACTTTGGACCAATCAAAATCAACTTGATACACAAGAAATTCACAATGAAAACTGAAACAAATGTCAGGGAGAGTAGATATTGAAATTCAGTCTTAGTTTGTGTGTGGCCGATACCGATTATTGGAGGACCAAAAAAGCCGATACGGGCCCTCATACCACCCTCATGGAGTCGCTTTCTGACCGTTTGAGCAGACACATGCACATTTGTGGCCTGCTGGAGGTCATTTTGCAGGGCTCTAGCAGTGCTCCTCCTTGCACAAAGGCGTAGGTAGCGGTCCTGCTGCTGGGTTGTTGCCCTCCTACGGCCTCCTCCACGTCTCCTGATGTACTGGCATGTCTCCTGGTAGCGCCTCCATGCTCTGGACACTACGCTGACATACACAGCAAACCTTCTTGCCACAGCTCGCATTGATGTGCCATCCTGGATGAGCTGCACTACCTGAGCCACTTGTGTGGGTTGTAGACTCCGTCTCATGCTACCACTAGAGTGAAAGCACCGCCAGCATTCAAAAGTGACCAAAACATCAGCCAGGAAGCATAGGAACTGAGAAGTGGTCTGTGGTCACCACCTGCAGAACTACTCCTTTATTGGGGGTGTCTTGCTAATTGCCTATAATTTCCACCTGTTGTCTATTCCATTTGCACAACAGCATGTGAAATGTATTGTCAATCAGTGTTGCTTCCTAAGTGGACAGTTTGATTTCACAGAAGTGTGATTGACTTGGAGTTACATTGTGTTGTTTAAGTGTTCCCTTTATTTTTTTGAGCAGTATATATATATATAAAATAAATAAAAATCTGCAAAATCGGAGTCCACAATTACCGATTGTTATGAAAACTTGAAATCGGCCCTAATTAAAAATCGGCCATTCCGATTAAAATCGGTCGACCTCATTCATATATATATATATATGAATATTTTAGAGGTCGACCGATATATTAGAGGTCAACCGATTAATTTTTGTGTGTATATATACACACAAAAAGAAACGTCCTCACACTGTCAACTGTGTTTATTTTCAGCAAACTTAACATGTGTAAATATTTGTATGAACATTACAAGATTCAATAACTGACAAACTGAACAAGTTCCCTGTGTCCCTGAACAAAGGGGTGGGGTCAAAATCAAAAGTAACATTGAGTTCAGGGGTGGCCACCAGCTGCATTAAGTACTGCAGTGCATCGCCTCATGTACTGCACCAGATTTGCCAGTTCTTGCTGTGAGATGTTAACCCACTCTTCCACCAAGGCACCTGCAAGTTCCCAGACATTTCTGGGGGGGGGGGGGGGGGTGGCCCTGGCCATCACCATCCGATCCAACAGGTCCCAGGCATGCTCAATGGGATTGAGATCCAGGCTCTTCGCTGGCCTTGGTAGAACACTGACATTCCTGTCTTGCAGGAAATCATGTACAGAACGAGCAGTATGGCTGGTGGCATTGTCATGCTGGAGGGTCATGTCAGGATGAGCCTGCAGGAAGGGTACCACATGAGGGAGGAGAATGTCTTCCCTGTAACGCACAGCATTGAGATTGCCTGCAATGACAAGCTCATTCCGATGATGCTGTGACACACCGCCACAGACCATGACAGACCCTCCAAATCGATCCCGCTCCAGAGTACAGGCCTCGGTGTAATGCTCATTCCTTTGATGATAAACGCGAATCCGACCATCACCCCTGGTGAGACAAAACCGAGACTCATCAGTGAAGAGCACTTTTTGCCAGTCAGGTCTGGTCCAGCAATGGTGGGTTTGTGTCCATAGGCGATGTTGTTGCCGGTGATGTCTGATGAGGACCTGCCTTACAACAGGCCTACAAGCCCTCAGTCCAGCCTCTCTCAGATGATTGTGGACAGTCTGGGCACTGGAGGAATTATGCATTCCTGGTGTAACTCGGGCAGTTGTTGCCATCCTGTACTGTAGAAAGGCCTCTTTAGTGTGCTAAGTTTTCATAACTGTGACCTTAATTGCCTACCATCTGTAAGCTGTTAGTGTCTTTAGGACCATTCCACATGTGTATGTTCATTAATTGTTTATGGTTCATTGAACAAGCATGGTAAACAGTGTTTAAACCCTTTACAATGAAGATCAGTTTTGGAACACTAAGCCCTTGACTGCCTTCACCAGGTGGCTGTGTTACAAGTGGTTTGCTTTTGACAATAAGTCACTTGACTACAGCCATCTAGTTTTGAACCAAGAAGAAGACAAGGAGTAGGCAAGAAGGAGTCGACCGGGATGGGCGAGAGGAATGTCCAGTTGGCCCGAAAAGCATGGTAAATTAACATTACTGAGTGTCAAGCCAGCTAGCTTGGCTACAACGGATAAAGTCGAGTTGGCTATCTAGCAGCGTTTTACAGCCATATCGGTTTTACTCTATTTTGTTTTCCACAGATTTTATTTAGAAATAGCACATTATCACACACAAACCTGCAGCCACTAGCTAGCTTGCCAGTTGACTTTCTGACCATGGAGCCGTGACAGTTCGATTAAGCAGCGACCACTTTGTGACCATAACAACATTCTATATTCACTATAACCATGCTACATTTTGAGTAAAACTTCAGTATCGTTTGAACTATACTGAACAAAAATAAATGCAACATGTAGTGTGGGTCGCATGTTTCATGAACTGAAAAAAAAAAGATCTCAAAAAAGTTCCATTAGCAAAAACGTTATGCTCAAATTTGTTTACGTCCCTGTTAGTGAGCATTTCTCCATTGTCAAGATTATCCATCTGTTGTTTTAGAGAATTTGGGAGTAGTATTTCTGTCTGTAATAAAGCCCTTTTGAGGGGAAACTGGGCCTGGCTCCCCAGTGGGTGGGCCTGGCTGCCCAGTACACCCCTGCCCAGTCATGTGAAATCGATAGATTAGGGCCTAATGAGCTTATTTCAATTGACCAATTTCCTTAAATGAACTAACTCAGCAAAAACTTTGAAATTGTTTGCGAGATAGATGATAGTCCAAACACTATTGTATTTCTGATGCAATTCTCTATTGCATGAACATATCTCCATAAACATTGAATGAAATAAGCATTTTATGGTTGAACACCCTACGTGGGCAGAGATTTGAGGATTTGGGTGAAGTTACAACATCTGAGCCCTACTATTTTCTGTCAATCATCCACTCCCAAACAGTTTATGCCTTAATTGCACAATCATATAACTAGATCAACTTCCTATTTTAACCTCATGTGGACATAGCACTGTGACTGAGTCAGAAAGCGAAGCCCTTTACTGTAACCCTAACCCAGTGAGTGACTAAAGACAACAGCATCCTGCAGAGAGGTCATGGGGATATGGAGCAGGGACGGAAAATAGTGTTTATGTGCCTAAGTGGTTTTTCTACCTTTCTAAACCAACATCACAGACAGTCACTTGACTGGAGTTAGGCCTAAACCCCATACGACAATGCTGTGAAAGTAAATTAAACACACTCATTTGAGCATTTTGTCACCAGTTTCTTGCGGTAAGTTGACCAAAATCATGTTGCTAATAGTCATTATATCCCATTGTAGTCTCATATGACCAAGTCACCTTTCTTTTATCTGCCGTGAATGATAAGTGCACAAGTCTACTTTTAGAGTTATTATCAAAATTCGTAAGAATTACAAAGTGAAAATGGATTCAAAATGGTCAACCTCTGCTGGTGATTTGCAGAATGTGCATTGATACAAGTAAAAAGAGGCCTGTGATTGGTTACATTGCCTACTGTGACAATTTCTCTGTATAAAATGGGCCATAACTTCAAAAAGTAGCAGAGATCCCACTTCGGAACATTGATATGCCCATAGAGTATATTATGTTCAACAGTATCATGAAACTTTTGCAGAATCAAAACTGTTCTCAATATTCATAAATTAATGCAAAATCAAATATTACTTAAATCAAAATACTACTCATATTACAGAGCAAGCGGTAAAGCGTCATATGACACCAATTCAGGCTTTGTGGCACTTACAGATGAAACACTACGGAGTCTTAAAGGAGGCTTGGGTAAGCCCAAAATGTTATAAATTTGCCAAATAATTTCTCAATTATAGATTTAGATATAAATGTCAAATATAAGTCAAGAATCCTTCCTACAAAAAGGACCATTCTAAGGATTACTTTTCTATAAATTCTCCCAAATCATGGTCTATTTTTGTCTAGAGTTCGTAAGGAAATCGCTAAATAGAAGTTCACTGACTCTTGGTAAATATGGACCCAGGATGGTCAAAATGTAGGTCATATATCTGGACGTCATATCTAACCGGTTACTATAGAATATCAGAAAGTGCCAATTTGATACAGATGACCAAACCAATTCCTGTCATTTTTTCCAGGTTACAACCTATGATGAGAGCCTGGGGGCTTTCAAAAACACTGAATGTAGAGTTCAGGCCTGTGTCTTTCTGAAAAATTTCAGGTCTAAACAACCAAAACCTCATTCAATGAAACTCTGGTGAATTCAATATCGTAATTAAGTCACGATTGCATAATGCATTACGTGCACCACCTCTAGACTTGTGCAACTGTGATTGGGTAACCCTGAGATGGCAGTCTATGATTGGGTAACACAGGAATAAACCGATTGTCATCATTACAAAATGTTGACTTGATTTGTTGCATTTTGTCTCTTTATAATCAACTGGTCCTTGATTTTGTACATTTGGTAAAAATCATTCAAATTCAACAGTGTTGGCTGTTGGGTAATGCCCCCAGCCTTTCCAGAAGATGCCGACCCTACCATTACGCTTGTTTACACTGAGGTCGGAAGGTAAACATGGTTAACCTACATTAAGACACCGTGGATGCAATGATGGGATATGCCACTGTACTACAAATTTGACCTTTATCCACACTGCTCTATCGAGTAGATTAAAATAGTTCCAGTTTTCCATGAAAACTGCCTTTTTGTCCTCATGCGAGGCAGTAGTAGGCATATCAGCCATTAGGAAATGACACATCACGTTCAACAACAAAAAGGAGCTGATTGGCTGACACTGACTATTCCAAAATGGCTGCGGTGGCTACTGCTAGCTACTCTATGTATACACACACAAAAGTAGGGACACCCCTTCAAATTAGTTGAGTCGGCCATTTCAGGCACACCTTTTGCTGACAGGTGTATAAGATCGAGCACAAAGCCATGCAATCTCCATAGACAAACATTTCACAGTAGAATTGCCTTACTGAAGAGCTCAGACTTTCAACGTGGCACAGTCATAGGATGTCACCTTCCCAACAAGTCAGATCGTTGCCCTGCTAGAGCTGCCCCGGGCAACTGTAATTGCTGTTATTGTGAAGTGGAAACATTCAGGAGCAACAACGGCTCAGCCGCGAAGTGGTAGGCCACACAAGCTCACAGAACAGGACCACAGAGTGCTGATGCGTGTAGAGCCTAAAAATCATCTGTCCTCGGTTTCAACACTCACTACCGAGTTCCAAAGTGCCTCGAAGCAACGTCAGCACAATAACTGTTTGTCAGGAGCTTCATGAAATGGGTTTCCATGGCCAAGCAGCCACACACAAGCCTAAGATCACCATGCGCAAAGCCAATTGTCGGCTGGAGTGGTGTAAAGCGTGCCGCCATTGGACTCTGGAGCAGTGGAAACACGTTCTCTGGAGTGATGAATCCCACTTCACCATCTGGCAGTCCGACAGACGAATCTGGGTTTGGCAGATGCCAGGAGTAAGCTACCTGCCTGAATGCAGTGTCAACTGTAATGTTTGGTGGAGGAGGAATAATGGTCTGGGGCTATTTTACATGGTTCAGGCTAGGCCCCTTAGTTCCAGAAGGGAAATCTTGACACTACAGCATACAATGACCTAGACGATTCTGTGCTTCCAACTTTGTGGCAACAGTTTGGGGAAAGTACTTTCCTGTTTCAGCATGACAATTCCCCCTTTGCACAAAGCAAGACCGATACAGAAATGGTTTGATGAGATCGGTGTAGAAGAACTTGACTGACCTGCACAGAGCCCTGACCTCAACCCCATCGGGATGAATTGGAACGCCGACTGCGAGCCATGTCTAATCGCCCAACATCAGTGCC